>NW_009223840.1:0-31453 GCF_000690835.1 Fulmarus glacialis | reverse complement strand
AGTCCTTCTTTCCCTTAGCCTCCACAAGCTATGCAAATTAAAGAAACCTTAAATTATTTTCTACCCTATCAGAGCATTAAGCAACTTGTTTCCTAGGGCAATGACACTTTCACTCCCTGTGGACTGCCCTTTTACACAACCTTCATGCTTAGTTGTGTGCAATATTTATCTTCTACCTCCATTCCCTCTCCTTTCCTGTTTTCTTAGCTTTAATTGAACTCCATCACATGGAAAATCTTTATCTTGCTGTCTTCAGACCATTTCAACTTTGTGCCTGTTTTCCGAATTTTCAAAATTTTATCACAATAATTTTATAAACATTTTAGGGTTGTATCTTCAGTTTATAGCTCTCTGCAGTTCTGTGTGTTTCCTCTGGGTCTGTTCACCTCACGGCACCTCTGTAATTCTATTCTTTTAATTATATTTTAGCATGCAAAAAATGATTGGAGATAAAGTCTCCTCAGATGTTAGACAAAACCTGCCACAGATCTTACTAAAATTTCCTGCCGATAATGATTTTGCTGATAAGCCTCATAATTACTAAGACAATACATTGTTTCATATCATGTGTAGAAAATCATAACAACCTGATTAAGATACTGACAGTGTTACAATGCTGCTTGCATTCATTATGGAGCCTGGACAAGTCACCTAAGTGACTGACAAGTAATTCCATTATCTAGGAGACTTCACACTTTTTTCAAGGGCAAATTTATATGTGGCTCAAAGATGATTGCTTTCAGGGTAGAATTCCATGCACTTTCCTACCTATGAATCCCACACGCCAGAGCAGCTCAGTTATAATTTCCTTATTTTGGAAATGGAGGAAATACTTGATCTCTTCACCAGCGAGGCTGTGTTTGTTACCCTAGAGAAGCACAAGGATTGTAGCTCAACTGATCCTTTTATGTCCACCTCATAGCACCCAAACGGTTTAAACATGATTCAGCCTACTCATTTCTACATTAAGTACCAAATGTCTTGGAGAGTGATTGTATTGCAGAAGGCAGAGGAGTGCCAGTGTGGTTGTTTTTCTAATTAATCCCTAAGGAAACTAAGTGCTGTGATTTGAAATTTTGACCAGTGAAAGAAAGAAATGAACTTTAAAAAGGAAAAGCTTTGTCATCAGGAAAGTGTAGGTATGCAATATGTAATGCTTGTGGTATGACTTAATGTACAATGAATATTAAGAGATACTTCTTCAATAAGTGTAGTTCTGCACTTGGATGTGTAACAGACAAAAGACTGTCCCTGTCTTGCTTAACCAAGAAGCTGTATAACGTCTGTGATTAGGATAGCTTTGTTCAAATTTGATCTGCTAAAAACCTCCACTCACATGATTTCTGTGTCCAGAAGCATAAGGACTGATTCTGATCATTTTCTCTACAAAAAAGAAATGCCTTCTGTTTGACAGTTAGTAAAATGAAGAGAGTTTGGCACTTGAGGAAGGCCGTTCACTTGTACGACTCCTTTGTGTTATGGCACGCCTGGGGATATCTCTGAATCTGCAGCTGAGGCATTCCACAGCCTAAAATGTCTTTACCAAAGGACTTCCTTGCTGAACAACAAGTAGAATTAGCTGCTCTCAAACAGATTGAGGCAATTTGACACTTTCAGAGAAGCCAAGCGAGGGGGCTTTTCATTATTTCATGGTCCCACCAAAGTTAGGAAGGGTAGTGAGCCCATGTAAAAAACATTTGCCAGACAGGAGGACAGAAGGTTTTTGGAATAAATCAAGGGGAGACCAATATTCTTCTGGAATGGTAACTACAGTCTAGGTCACCTTTAATGGTGGTTAGAGGCCTAAATTTAGGTTGCTGAATCAAATCTTTAGGTGACCAATGGCCAGGGCTTAAGATATCTGTAACTCAAAGCTCAGAATGGCAGTGTGACATTCACCCAGTTTTATCACAAACATTGTTGCTGAGCTGTGAGAGACTATGGAAAGTAAAGCCAGGGAAGATAAGTAGAGTGAAAACATAGAAACAGAAGTGTTGAGGTGGCAGTAACAACTCAGGGATCTAGAAGAAAAACGCCAACACACAAAAAAGTTTAAAAAACTGAGTAAAAAAAGCAGGGAGACAAGGAGATCTCAACTTGGCAATATCAAGGATTAGGCCATTCCAAGGAGCGATGGAAACCAGCTCTTCCCCAGATCACTGACGAGAGCCAAGTTAGCACTAGGCTAAGATAGTGAGAATATTAATGCTTAGCCCAGTATCTTGCAAGTCCTAGCTCTCAGCTGTATCTATTAGCCAGTAAATAGTTTCTGGGTGCTCACAAGAATGTGCATCTTGTTCTCAGAGTCTCTTCATGCACAGCAAAACATACCTGGAAAAAAGTGTGGTTCAGTGAGGGAAGGCTACACCAGGAGACTACTTCAAAATGAGTTGAATCACTCTCCAGAGGTTAACTTTCAGGCAGGTAATAGGGGAGATAGGTACATCTGATCTTTAGAGCAGCCTTAGCACTGCTGTGAACAGATAAATCAATCAATGCAACCAGCCAGCCAATGTGGGATATTTTGTTCTTTGATATTCACATCTTCTAGTCTGGTATAAATGGTTAAAAAAATCCCTTACAACAGTTCATATCTCTGGGAAAAAGATTTTTACCCTGGTTGCCTGCTCAGGGAAACATTGCTTTATTACCTGTTAGACCACATTGTCAATTTATTTTCTTTTCAGGGGTTGTGGATAGATGTATACTTTTAGTTTATTTTTTGCAAACGAAAGATGAAATTCTTATTTTCTTGTGTAACACCAGAAAGACAGGACTAAACAGGCAAATACAGTGCTTATGCTTTTATGCAATCATGTTAGCACCTTCCTAATTAACTTGTCATGGGTCTGAAGGGTTTCCAGCCTCCATTTCCTTAAAACAGCACAAAATCTGGATTTATTCATCCTCACTTTAGGCTTCAAACTGAGATGTTTGTGTTAGGAGCATAGCCACTCAAGGCTCCCTCTATACTTGTTGGAGAGAAGTAGGATCTCCACAGTATGATTCAGATCTTAGCTCATTTGAATTTCTCTCTTGAGGTGTCATTCTGTTAAGTACAGAAATAGCTTATGCCATTTTTGTGCCTAGGTTAGGCTCCTCAAGAAGGTGCCAAAAGCTAAGTGGAATGAGTCTAGATTAAATTGCCTGACAAAGAGTTTAGGTTAAAAGAAAAAAAAGTCCTTCCAATGATATACATCATATCTGAAAGCTCTTAACTTACTGAAAAGGGAGAATAAACATTAGACTTCCTTTCAAGCTTACTCCCTAATTTCCAGGAGCATATGGCCTGTTAATTCACCTGGCTGCAACTGCGTTCAATACTAACGTGTGTGCCTATGTTGCCCTGTCAACCAACAGATTGGTACTTCATTGCTTGGGAGTTACATGCTGATGTGCTATCAGTGTTCAGATGACACTGTGTATATTTTTGCTCAGTTCTTCTGCTATGAGTTACAAGGTTATGCAGGGTCTTTTGACCGTCCTCCCCTAAGATCTGAACAGCTGACACATTCAGCCATCTAATTCCATGAGAGCAAGGAATGCAATCAGAACCCAAACTGCCTGAAATAAAGGTATATTTGATCTGACTTATAACAGATAAGTGTTTTTCCCAGTATTATTGCAACACTTCCTCACAGTGCTACAGTTAAAGCCAAAGTGTCAGAATGCAGCACATCTCCAGACATCAGTGCTTTGTAAAACAAAACAAAACAAAATAAAATTAAAAAGTGGAATGGGAGTCCTCCCAGCTACAGCTTCTATATGTGTCTAAAGATCCTTTGGTCTAGAAATGATATAACTCTCTGTCAAAATTGGGGCAGAAATTCTACTTTGTTCAGATCTAGGACACAGAGCTCACACTGTGTAGTAGCCACAAGAACTAGATGAATTATTGATGAGCAAAAACAGAATATTAATTCACAGAGGAGTAAGATATTTTTGTTTTTAACTACTTCTCATGCTGGTGATAAAATATCCTATATCATTCGGTATGAGCCACATTAAATATCTGCATCCCATGTTTTTCAAAACTCAAGCTTTAATGCTTTCAAGCCTCTATTTCAGCTTTAAATACTGGCAGTGAAATCAAGATACGTGAATTACTAAGAGCAAAGATTTTGCCAAAATGACAAGGCATTCAGTGCCTCTGTCTGGCATTCATAAGTCCTCCAATTCACACATTTTCCAACCTTACAAAATAATTGACAAAGAGATTTCAAATAAACTTTTATTTTCACCTTCCTGTATGTTTTGGTTTTGTTATTTTAATTGTAGGCTTTTGTCTGGACTGCAAAAAACATAAAGAGAGAATAAGCATTTCGCAGATCATTTCTCTAGACCGTGGGAGATCAAGGTCCTCTGGCTATAAGAGTTTATATTCATATTGTCCAGTTAGCTTTTTTACCACACTGTAAAAAATTCTGGCATTTTTTTTCTCTCCAGCCTTCCGCCTAGATCAGCAATAGAAAATGAAAATAAAATCATAAGGAAAGAAAAAAACCACAAGAGTCTGATTTTGCAGCCTAGTAAGATAGCATTGTCCCTAAGATGGTAAAGTTCTGGGTTTTGTTTCAGTGCTGCTTATATCTAGTGCTGCAGTGCTGCAGTATATCTAGTTAACCTTAAATGAAAATTCATAAACCATCTTTAAGTATATGTGTTCTAAGCCGTACTTTGTGGCACTAAAGCTTTGTCTAAAATGAGACTTACCTAGAATTTAAAGAGAATCTGCTATTACTCTCTAGAGCTGTTAAAATAAATGAAGTCCAGGTAGGTGAGCTGGGGAAATAGACTTGGATTTCCTTGCCACTCCGAGTATTTCAGTCAAAACAATGAAATAACTACCATTTTCAACAAGCAATAAGAGAATATCATGGAACCACAAAATCAAAAATTATTGAGGCCAGAAGGGACCTCTTGTAATCTAGTCCAACATCCTGCTCAAAGCAGGACTAATTAGGTCAAGGCTAATTGTGTCCAGTCAAGGCTTGAATACCTCCATGGATTGACACTCCACTCCTCTCTGGGCACCTTGCTCCAGGGTTTGGCCATCTGCATGGTAAAAAAAAAATCCAATATCTAATCAGAATTTGCCATGTTCTAACTTGTGTCCTTTGCCTCTCACTCTATCACTAGGCACTTCCAAGAGGTGTCTGGCGCCATGTTCTCTGTATCCTCTGATCAGGTAGCTGCAGACAGAAACAAGGTCTACCTCAGCCTTCTTTTCTGCAGGCTGAATCAACCCAGGTCTCTCAGCTTCCCCTTGTCTGTCATGTGCACCAGCCCCATGGCAATCGTGGTGTCCTGTGCTGGACTAACTCAAGGATGTCCATGTCCTCTTCTAACAGGGAGCCCAAAACACAGCCCTGCAGCCGTGGTCTCACCAGTACTGAATAGAGGACAAGGATCACTTCTCTCAGTCTGCTGGCTACAGTCTTGTTTGTACAGCCCACAAGGCAATTGGCCTTTGCTGCAAGGGTACATTGCTGGTTCATGGTCTGCTTAGTGTTCACCAGCTTCTGCAAAGCTGCTTTCTAGCTGGTTGACCCTCAGCATGTACTAGTACGTGGGTTTATTTCTCCCCAGACACAGATTTTTGCATTTGCTTTTATTAATCTTCCCAAGGTTCCTGTTAGCTCATTTCTTCCGTCTGTCTAGGTCCCTCTCAATAACAGCACTGGCCTCTAATAGGTGAGTGCTCTTCCCACTCTTTGAGGTTGTCTGTAAATTTGCTGAGAGCACACTCTGTCCCACCATCCAGGTTGTTAATAAAGACATTAAGTTATATTGGTTCCAGTACCGATTCCTGAAGGACCCCACTAGCTACTGCCCAGCAACTGGACTTTCCACCACTAGTCACAGGTCTTTGAGTCCAGCAGTCCAGCCAACTTTCCATGCACCTTACTGTCCACATATCCACCCCATATCTCAAAAGTTTAGTGCTAAGGAAACTATGACAGACTGTGTCAAAGACTTTCCTAATGTCAAGGTATGAAGCATCCACTGCCCTCTCCCTATTCACAGAAATAATCACTTCATCACAGAAAGCAGTTATGTTGACCAGGTATGACTTACCCTTGGCAAATGCATGCTAGCTGTTTCCAGTTACTTTATTGTATTTCATGTGTTTAGAAATAGCTTCTGATAGGATTTGCTCCATCCCAGGGATGGAGATGAGACCTTTACCTGGATCCTCCTTCTAGAAAGATGGATGTGATGTTTGCCTTTTTCCAGTCATCAGAAAACTTCCCCAATTTCTATTAACTTTTGAATATGATAAAGGCTGGCCCCTCAGCAACATCAACCAGCTAATCTGGTACCCTTGGATACATCCCAGTTGGTCATACAGGCTTGTCTATGTCTAGTTGGCTAATATGTAAAAACTAGAAATGAGAAGTCTACATTGGAACCATCTCCGGAGACATCTGAAGGCTAAGAGAACTTAAATATAAATGTAGACCTTTGTTTTAAATTTAAGTGGAGCAGATTTTGCTTATCAACTATAAAGTTGTTTGGAACATTATTTTGTTTGACTGGCCTATAGCTGATCTGTTCTTCCGACTGACATCTTTGAGTCCTCCCAAGTAGAAAGGGAAGTCCTATCTAAATGGGAATTTCCTATCTGTCAAAATTTTGAGGATTACAGAAGATATATTTTTCAGTTAAGATTTAAACATTTCCCAAGCTTTTACACAACTCTAGTTTCCATACCATATCACGCTACTATTCCATTCCTTTTTCTATCATTTTTTTTCTTATGACATTCCCAAGCATATCAACTGCTCAGCACACTTTTCAGGTTTTGCAGTATTGGTTTGATAAAGCTCTGTTTTTAAATCTTTTTCTTTTACATGTCTTTTGGTCATTCATATAAATTTCCATATGTTTTCATTAAGTCTTAGGTTAATCAAACATATTTTCTGAGTTTTGATATGTAAACCAAAGATTAGTGATCTCTACAATAAACTGCTATTTGAAGCAATAACAGGATGTATTGGAATAATGTTTATACTGCATCAACAGACATTTAAAATGAGACATCTTTTTAACTCATGTCATTGTTATCAAAAACATTCCAAGCAAGTGACTTAATTCTATTGTTCCAGTTTTGTGACCAAATTTGGTTTATTCAGTCAGGGGAAACTAAAGCTGTTTGTAATGCTAATTTATTTTGCACAAGCCACTTAAATTAAGTGGCATAATCATTGGAAACTAAAGAGCTATTAGACTGCATGCAATGAAAGGAAGGGTAAAGCATATTCTGTCCTGAAATCAGCTGTTGGTAAAGGATATAAATTTTGGCTTTGAGTTATTAAATAAAAGTTTGGAATGAAGTGTAAAGGAAGAGAAAAAAAAAAAAAAAATTAAAGTAGAATGCATTGTTTGTTTTCTATGAGAACATAGCTGTGAATCATTACCTAGGTTCCAGCTGACAGAATAACAAAGGATTAGCAGTATGTAGACACATGTATACATTTGACCCACAATATTTAATGTGATTAAACTCCCATGCCTTTCTTCTGTAGCCCAGTAAATATGATGTCTGCCCTCAGCAGGAGGAGGCCCGGCTGTGTGCTGACCCGGTAGCGCAGGGGCTCAGTCTCACCAGGGCCTGAGCTGGATGTCGTTGGTTTAACCCCTGTGCTGGGGCCAGTGACTGCTGCCTCCCCGGCTCCAGCTTCGGCTCTGGGGATAGCCCCGCTGGGGAGGGGGTGACACGCCCCACGCACTCCCAGTCACTGCCTGACAAACCATAGACCTTTCTGTGCGTAGGGCTGGAGGGGCTGCAGCTGGCAGTCCAAGAGAAGGATGCAGGCTGGATGAGAAAATTTGTAAAAATAAACCCAAGTATAGCCAAAGCCGGAGGGGAAGGTTCCCCCCACCATCATGCCCCTCCCAGTGAAGGGGGCCACAATGCTGGCAGCTCCATGTGCCACCCCCACCTCTCTGTGTGACGTCTGATGCTGTCAACCTTAGGTCCAGAGGGACGCAGGAATGACAAGCATAACGTTGGAGAAAAGGGGTAGCTCATGATTAATTCTAGTAGCAGTTGTACTACAAAATCTCATAGTATTGCTGTGACTGGACTACTAATAACTCTTGTATTTTCATTGAGTTGTTAAGATTTTAATTAGGCTAAAAATAAATTACTTGATCCACATATAAACACTATGTTCAATTATTGCCTATAACAAGGTTTGGAGCGTAACATGTCATACCTAGTCACACAGAAGAAGGAAGTGTTTTTAAGCAGTATCATTTGCGGTGGTATTTCATAAATTTCATCATCCCATGAGCAATCTTCAAATCCCTATTTCACAACTCATTCTCTGTTCTTTTTAAGAATAAGGGGGACAGGTCTGGCTTCAGAATAAAGGTAAGATGCTGAGATAGGTTTATATGAATGTCTACATGAATACATCCTGGTTTTGCTTCACTGGTACATTAATTGAAATAAAGGCAAATTCTTAGGTTTGGTCAGATCATGTCCCTTTTTCCCTATTTTTGGCCTGTTTACATTAAGATTTGAGAAATAATTTGTTGAAATAGTTAAAACTGAGTTTAAAGAATCTCAATAACTCCTGGTGGTTTCCTATTTCTCTTATAAGTAGTCTTTTGCCCTTCTTTTCAGAGATTGTACTTAGAGTAATTTGGGAATATTTAGCTATAAGACAAATGTTACACAGCTCACCCTAAGCATTGAGACGAGGGTTTTATTCTTCTTTCTGTATCCACATACAGATTTTGTTCCAAAGAAAACCAGGACTCATCAGAAAAGAATGAATGTGTCTACATTTCTTATTTTGACTTCACAGAATCATTTAAGTTGGCAAAGACCTCTTGAGGTCATTTAGTACAATCTCCTACTAAAGCAGGATCAGCTGCAACAGAATGCCCAGCACCATGTCCAGTTGGATTTTTAATATCTCCACAGATAAAGACCCCCACAACCTGTCTGGACAACTTGTTCCAGTGTTTAACCACTCTCACAGGATAATTAAAAAAAAGGTGTCTTCCTATGTTCAGATGGAGTTTGTGCTTTAATTTGTGCCCATTGCCTCTTGTTCTGTCAGTGGTTATAAATGAGGAGAATCTGGTTCCCCCACCTTCATTCCTTCCCAAGCAGGTGTTCATATACATTGACAAGATCCCACCTTCTTCTCTTTTCCAGGCTGAGAAATCCCAGCTTTCTCAGCTTCTCTTCATGTGAGAGATGCACAAGTACTTTCATGATCTTTGTGGCCCTGCTCCAGTAAATCCATATCTTTCTTGGACAGGGGAGCCCAGACTTGGACACAGCACTTGAGATGCTGCCCCACAGCAGCATGGTTCTAAGTAGAGAGGAAGGATCACCTCCCTCAACATGCTGACAGGTCCAGGATACTGCTTTTTTTGATGTGAGGGTGTATTGATTGCTCTAACATTTGTCATCCTCCAGGACCCCAAGGTCTTTCTCTGCAGATCTGCTTTCCAGCTGTTCAGCACCCAGCATGTACTGATACTTCTTCTTCCCTAGATGCAGGACTTGGAACTTCCTCTTGTTGAACTTCATCAGATTCCCCATGGCTCAGTTCTCCAGTCTGATGAAGTCCCTCTAAATGACAGCACACTCATTTGGTACGTCAGCCACATTTCATAGTTTTATACCATCTGGGAAGTTGCTGAGGGTGCACTCTGTACCAGGATCTAAGTAATTTTATGAAGATGTTGAACAGTACTGGCCCTAGTATTGACCCTTGGGTTATCCCACTAGTGACTTGCCTCCAGATGAACTTTGTGTCACTGATCACAACCCTCTGGACCCAGCTGTTCAGCATGTTTTCAATATACTTCACTGTCCACTTATCTAACCTGTACGTTGTCAGCTTGTCTATGATAATGTCATGGAAAATGGTGTCAAAAGCTTTACTAAAATCGATGTGAACAACATCTGCTGCTCTCCCCTCACCTACCAAGAGAGTAACTTCACTGAAGACATCTATCAGATTGTTCAAGCATTATTTCCCCCTTGGTAAATCCATGCCAACTACTCCTAATCACCTCTTTGTACTTCATGTGTTTGGAAATGCTTTCCAGGAGGAAAGGGCAGACAATGCTGGACAGAGAGGAAGGGTGAACAAAAAGTGAGAAAGGGAGGGAATACCAATGTCAGAAGAAGGAGGAACTCCATGGCAGAACAGATAGTCTCTGCAGCCCATGGAGGAGTCCACGATGGAATAGATGACTGTTCCTCAAGGAACTGCCACCCATGGAGAAACCATGCTGGAGAAGATTTTTCTGACAGGACTGCAGCTCATGGAAGAATACACAGTGGAACAGATGGATATTCCTGAAGAACTGCAGCCTGTGGAGAAACCATACCATAGCACGGGAAAAGTGTGAGAAAGAAGGAGAGGCAGAGAGAAACTGCTATGTACTGACTATAACACCACCCCACCCCCATTCCCCCTATGCTGCATAGGGACAGAAAGAGGAGTGAAGGGGAAATTCTAATTGTAACTACTCAGCAGTGGTAATTTGTGACCAAGGAATGTTCTGGCATGGAAGGCAAGGAGGCCCAACTGCAAGAAGGGGTTAAACCTGCTGAGGCAGAAGAGACTCCTTGCAAAGGAGTGAAGTTTCTCTTGGTGATAAGAAACAGCTTCATCATTGTCTTGTAGCCATTCCGGAATGGGAGCACTCAGGGGCCACCTTCAGGCAGCAGAGGGAAGAAGAGTCAGAAGGGAATGACTTAAGTGGAGTTTGGGAAAGAAGGGAGGAAAAATGTTGGTTTAATATTTGTCTTTGTTTCCTACTACCCAAATCAGCAGTTAAAAATATTTAATCAGTAATAAATTAATTTTCTCTAGTCCAGTCACACACGTGTTGATCTACCCACTAATCTTGAGCCACAAGCTCTTGACTGATTCCTGATCTAACCCCAGGCAGAACTCCATGCATTTCAACTGCTCTCACATAAAGAGCAACTCCCCCTCCTCATCGTCCCAGATTTTCTTTCCTAAAAAGTCTGTATCCCTGTACCCCAGCACTCCAGTCATGTGAGCTATCCCACTATGACTCCATGATCACGAGGTCATAGCCCTGTAACTACAAACTTTAACTCCTCTGGTTTGTTTCCCCATGCAGTGTGCGTTAGTGTGGAGGCATTTCAGAGAGGCATTCAAGTGTGCCAATTCCCCAGTACAGGCTTAAGACCTTTCCCCATAACACCATTCTGCAGGCACTTCCTTCTTTACATGCCTACACTAAAAAGATTCCACTTCAGCTCTGTTTCATTGATTGCTATGCTCCTTCTGTTTACATCACCTTTGCCCACCCTATCCCTAGCTTTCTTACTTGTTTGTTGAGGAGTCACTGCCTCTGCTATGATTTCTAGTTCAGAGGTCTCCCTACCAGGATGATCAGCCTGGTGGTAAAGATACTTTTGCCCAATGCAGTCAAATAGATCCCATCTCTTCCAAGCAGCTGTGGATACTCAGAGAGATTCCCATGGTTGTAGAAGTCAAAACACTGTTGCAGACATCAGCTATGGAAGCAGTTGTTAACTTGCAGGATCCATTAAGTCCTCCTCAGACCCTTCTACCTCACCAGCAGAAAGAAGAACATCTGAGCCCCCCATATCCTTGACCACTGCCCCAGAGCCCTGTATTCATAGTTTATACTTCCCAGGTTACTCTTGCCAGTATCATGGGTGCCTGGAAGAGTAGCAAGTTGTAATTGTCAGAAGGTTCAATGAGCCTTGGTAGCCTCTCCACAACCTCCTCAATACAAGCCCCTGACAAGCAGGGGGTCTCCCTAAATGAAGAGTCTCCTATCACAGTCACTCACTACTTCCTTCTGACAGTTCTGAGTGGCTCACACTCAGCGGCCAGAGATGCTCCATTTGACAATGCTCCCAGCTCCTCATCAGCTGTGGGGGCAGCAAACCTATTCTGTAACTGCAAGTCACAAAGTGAGGCAGGAGGTGACCGCCCCCTAGTTTCCAGCCTTCCTCCAGTTTCCAGCCTCAATCATGATGGGAATTTCCATTCTCTGAGTTCATAGGCACAGGCTCTTTCCGCTCCTCTGCAGCTGAAGGTTCAGGCACTTGAAGAGAGAGATCTTCTCAGATAAGACCCTGTCAACCTCTTTCTCATCCCCTTTGATGCTGTACAGTCTCCTGAACTCTTCTTGCAGATCTTTCACTTAGCAGCACAGCTCCACATCTTCTACATGCTAGATCACATGCCCTAAGCAAGAGGCCTCAGGCACTCCCAGCAGCCTGAGACTTGCAGAGCTGCATCCTCCTTCTGAAGCTCCACCTGGGTGCATGAGTTGAACAGCAAAGGAACAGTGCCTTCAGCAGCACCTGGGGACTATGCCCTGTGACCACCATCTCTAGGAATGTGTATGCTCAAAAGAGCAATCTTGCTAGCCTCTTCTTCATGCTCTGCTGCACAAACTGCTATATCCATTGACTGCCTCTGAAAGCTGTACTCTGGGCCTGGCTGTTATATAGGTGTTATAGGGTTATATAGGTCCCTAGAGTGGGCTAAAAAGGTGCTTGACCCTCCCTAATCAGGAACAAAGGCTCCAGGCATCCTTTGATCAAGGACAGCTGTCGGAGTTTGTTAGGAGCTATGAGAGCTACCCCTACTTTAGCCTTGCTGCATGGAAAACAGCAGAAAGATGTTAAACTGTTAAGTAGACCAAAAGCATCCTGGGTTTTACTACCAGAACATGGCCTGTAGATTAAGAGAAGGGATTGTCCTCTTCTACTCAGCACTCAATAGACCACGTCTAGAGTACTGTTTCCAATACAATTGGAAGTATTTTATCTTTCCCAATACAAGGAAGACATTGATACACTGTAGTGAGTTCAGCGGAGGCCACTAGGTTGCTTGTGCATCGGAGCACTTGCCCCGTGAGGAGATACTGAGGGAGCTGAGCTTTTTCAGCTTGGAGAAGAAATGGCTTCAGGGGGATATTAGACCGGCATCCAATATATATGGGGAGAAGGAGATGGGCTCTTCACAGCAGTGCATGCAAGGAGTACAAGAGAATGGGCTTAAAATGAAAGAGGAGCTGTTCAGACTGGGTATAAAGAAAACCTTTTTTTCCCATGAGTATAGTCCCACAATGGAGGACGTTGCGCAGAGATATTGTGCAGTATCCATCCCTGGAGGTTTTCTAGATCCAATTAGATAAAGCCCTGAGCAACCTAGTCTGACCCCATAGCTGACCCTGTTTGGAGCAGGATGTTAGACCAGAGACCTTCTGAGGTCTCTTCCTACTTAGAATTATAGAATCATAGAATCATTAAGGTTGGAAAAGACCTCTAAGATCATCAAGTCCAACCATCAACTCAACACCACCATGCCTACTAAACCATATTCCTAAGCACCTCATCTACACGTCTTTTAAACACTTCCAGGGATGGTGACTCTACCACTGCCCTGGGTAGCCTGTTCCAATGCTTGACCACTCCTTCAGTAAAGAAATTTTTCCTAATATCCAATCTAAACCTCCCCTGGCACAACTTGAGGCCATTTCCTCCTGTCCTATTGCTAGTTACTTGGCAGAAGAGACCAACCCCCACCTCGCTACAACCTCCTTCTAGGTAGTTGTAGGGCACGATGAGTTCTCCCCTCAGCCTCCTCTTCTCCAGGCTAAACAGTCCCAGTTCCCTCAGCCGTTCCTCATAAGACTTGTGCTCCAGACCCTTCACCAGCTTTGTTGCCCTTCTCTGGACACGCTCCAGCACCTCAGTGTCCTTCTTGTAGTGAGGGGCCCAAAACTGAACACAGTATTCGAGGTGCGGCCTCACCAGGGCCGAGTACAGGGGCACGATCACCTCCCTACTCCTGCAGGGCCACACTTGAATTGTTCTGTGGTCCTACAGTCAGAATGTTTACCCAGACCTGGAAGGTGCTCCCAGTTCTGTAAGTGTGGACATAGTCTGGATTCATTTATATGTCATAGCAGCCTTATAACATGTCATAGTTATAATATTCCTTTATTGACTCTGGGAAATTAAATAACATTAATTAAATACAAAGAAAACACAAAAAAACATTTCAATGGTGACTAAAAATAGTAAAAAGTGTGTTAATATTTTTTTCTTGTTTGAAATGGAAGGAATACTGAATAACTTTTTTCACAGTATTAGTAAGAGCGTATGTACAACAAGAAATACAACAATGATTAATACAAGACTTTCTTTTAGATGGAGAGACAACAAACCACTAAGTGATAGATAGGCAGTTGAAAATGAATCATTGGAATCATGGATTGATCAGGAAAAAGTATTAGTTCAATCTGAAAATCAGTATCTTTATATACAGCTAGATCCCCAAACTGTCATTAACGAGTAGTATATTATAGTTGAAGAATGGAGAGTACCTTATTATTGACAACTGTAATATCATTATACTTGCTTTTTATACAGCTAGTATGATATTGAACTATTTCACGTCTTTTAAAATCTTATATGATGATTGCTGTACAGACACACATAAAACGACTCCCCATTTCTTCATTGTCACCAGAATTTCTGTCATTGTAATGTTTTATGATAGTTTGGAAATCCTGGATATACTTAGGTATGCATCTGTGAAAAGAAAAGATGAAGGTAGAGAACTTGAGTCAAATAGACTTCTCAAATAAATATCAACTAAGATTTTAAGTTGGATCTGAACTTTTAGAGAATTCCACTGAAGATGAAACGTTAGTATTCAATACAACTGAAGCAAAACAATCCATGGAAAGATCATTTCTTACTGAGATAAAAAAAAGTAGTCATCTTTAAATGTTTCATTTGTATTCATTCTTAGACTAACGCAAGTTGTTATCCTCTCTCTTTTATGTTTCTTTTTTTTTTTTTTTTAGCTGCGTGGTTTTGATAGGTATAAAGAAATTGTATATTTACAACAACAGAGTGTATGTTTGAGGAGTAGCCTAGATGGAAAGTGTTATTTCAGTCCTATTTGGCGATATGTAATTTCAAAATGCCTGTATTTCTCTGTCATTTCTCTTACTAGCATGGGGTTTTTTTTTACAAAGTAACAAAGCATTTCCCTATGTGCTTTTCTTTTCAACAATTTTCTTTTCATTCTACAGTATTCCTGGTCAGTAATTGGAAAATCAACAACAGTTATGCTTTAAGTAAGGTGGATGTGTTTGTGACACAAGATCTCATAGCATTTTATTTTTATCTTACTAAATAGAATTTTAAATTACAAAATAAATGTATGCTTAAGGCATCTGAGTATCATTCATATTCATATTTTTCAGATGCACTCAAAGTAAATAAATGCACTTATTTAAAGAAAAGTTCTTTGTAAGGGTCATGTTAGATTTACCAAAATTCATGTGCCGCATCTGTACCCTGCAAATCAACTACCAGCAAACTGTAATTAATGTGGATGGATAACCTACTTGTAAAGCTCAATCTATATGGATTCAATATGGACAAGTGAATTATTAGTGGATACAATGCCAAAGAATTAATGGTACTAGTGCTTAAAATGTATATATAGTGGAAAATAATGTTTTTGAGTTTATGGCAATAATGTTTTCTAAGGAGGAATTACCTACCTGGAATGCAATGATGTTACAAAACAGGCAACCATGATTTCTATTGTATAGTCAGCAACAGCTTGTATTCAGCTGCAAATGTTTTGAATTGTGCCAAAAATGCTGTGGTTGAATAATTTCAGTTATGGAATGTGAAAAAGATTCAAATATTGCTGCAATGACATTTTTAGATGCTAAATATCACCCAAATGAGAAAAGAAAGAGCAAAAGAATGACTTGTTGGTTAATGATTTCAAGAAGAAAATTAGTTGTTTCAGAGCAATACTTTTGCTTATTATCAAAATAGAGCATTCTGTGGATTCTAAATAATTAGAATTTTTATCTAGACATGAACATGATTAAAGTATAGTCTGGCAATTAAGAAGGATCTTTTCCATGTAACTGAACATCCCAATTTGTCCTTCGGGTATTACACCATTACCAAGTACAGATACAACTTTATTCTCCTCTTAATCTGTACCAGGGTTGTCATTAGTTCTTTTGTCTATATGTTATAGTAATCTGTCAGACGGCCATAATAATTTTTCTTTATCCACCAAAATAATAAATCCACCATACACCCAATTTACAGAGTCCCTCTCACCAGGAAAGGTGTTCTATCCTGTAAAAGTAGCCTATTTTTTTGTTTGTTTTCTGTTTTCTTCTATATGTCTTTTTATGAAATAGGTATGCCATCTAAAATCACACACTGTTTGTGCCTCTGGTAATTCAGGTAATTTTGTATCAGAAACATCCTGTTTCCACAATTTACCACTCTTCCAAGATTATACAAATGTTCTTATGCATATTTGCATGTTTGCTTTCAGGTTACTCCACAAAAATGTTTTCCTGAAGACAATAATATAGTTAATAACTATTTTCATTAAGTTATACCTAGTTACATAAGCATAATCTTAAGCATTTATAAGCAAAAAATGTACAGATATCTGATTTTACTATATTCTTCACCATGACAATTATTTGCAAAATTAAAAATTGCACAGAAAGATGGTATCATAGAATCAAAGAAACAGAGAATTATTCCAGTTGGAAAAGAATTATTGAGGTTGCTCAAAGCAGGGACTAATTAGGTCAGATTGTGCAGGGCTGTATCCAGTCAAGGCTTGAATACCTCCACGGATTGACACTCCACTCCTCTGTGGGCACCGTGCTCCAGGGTTTGTCCATCTGCATGGTAAAAAAAAGGATAACCTCCTTCAATCTGCTTGCAGCACTCCTCCTAATGCAGCACATGACTGTTGGCTCCTTTTGCCACAAGGGTGCATTAGTGGGTTGTGGTCAATCTGGTGTCCACCAGGACCCCCAGGTCCTGTTCTACAAAGCTGATTTCCAGCTGGTCAGCCTGTACATGGGTTTATTCCTCCTCAGGTGCAGGTTTTTTGCATTTGCTTTTGTTAGACTTCATGAAGTTCCTGTCAGCCCATTTCTCCAGCAGTTCCAAGTCCCTCTCAATAGCAGAGGTTGCCAATGTGTTGACAACCCCCTCCACACACACATTTGGTGTTGTCTGAAAACTTGCTGAGAGGGCACTCTGTCCTGCTAATCCAGATCATGGTTTAGTTTTCCTATCTTCCTTATCAGCACTCTTTATTCCTTGATGGTGTTTCCAGACGTACTGAAAATCAATAAAAGTGACCCAAAATTTTCCTTTAATACAACTTTTGAAATTCTTTTGTCTTTAATATTTACAGCTCTACCACTTCCCTCTAGTAACAGACCAACAAGTATCTTGAGACTGTTCTTCTTTTTGATAGGTATTAAATTCTGCTTTTGTTGTTGCACTGGGTCTGGCTGGGAAGGAGTTAATTTTTTTCGTAGCAGGCCATATGCTGCTGGTTTTGGATTTGTGACTAAAACAGTGTTGATAACACACCAGTGTTTTAGCTATCGCTGAGCAGTATTTGCATAGTGGCAAGGTTTTGTCTCTTTCTCACGCTATCCCCCCAGCAAGTAGGCTGGGAGTCGTTAAGAAGCTGGGAGGGGACATAGCCAGGACAGCTGATCAGAGTTGACCAAAGGGATATTCCATGACATATCATGCTCAGCAATAAAAACTGAGGAGAGGTGTTTTTTGGGGAAAGTAGCCACTGCTTGGAGACTGGCTGGGCGTCAGTCTTCTTGTGGAAGGTTGTGAGTGATTGCCCTTGCATCCCTTGGGTCTTTTTGTTTTGTTTTTCTTCATCTTTCCTTCACTTATAAAACAATCTTTATCATGACCCATGAGTTTTCTCTCTTTTGCTCTTCCTATTCTCTCCCCCATCCTGTTGGGATGAGAGAGTAAGCCAGCAGCTGGGTCAACCCACCACAGTTGTCCTTAATTATATTGCTGAAATTTTTCAATATGTCAGTTTCTTTTACAAGTTTTATGGAATTTGTAATTTTTTTGTTTGTATTAAATGTTATCACTTTCCCTTTTTGGTATATTACATTATTCTATCATAAACGTATTTTTTTCATATATCAGTACAGATACAATTTTAATATATCAATGTTTCATCATACCAGTCATATTAATTTTAGTTTCAACATGACTAGGCTGAACTGATGTTTATAAAAAGTCTTTGTTTATTCTTGCTTAACACTTTAGATCTACAAATAATTGAATAACTTCTTCTCTAACATGTGTCCTGATTGATATCTTGATTTTGTGTTAAATTCCTTTAGCTCCTGTTTTCCACTTCTCTCTGGTCAAGTCAGCTCATCTACTATGAAGATTTGTTCTGCTTCTATGTAGGAGCCCATCTGAAGTGGGCCCTTTTTCTGGAGAAGTTGGAACAGTGTTCTCCAGGGGAAAAAAAAAAAAAAACAGCAACAAACAAATACACAACAAAGCAAAACACAAACAACACCTCCCCAATTTTCTCTCTCTTATCCAACTCAAACAAATGTTCATGATAACATGAAAAAAAAAAAACCAAACCCCTAAGCACAGACTCCGTCGTAATCTAAAAGCAAGAAAATGCTTTTTAAAAATTTCAGTTCCGTAACTTCTGTGATTATGGGACTTTAAGTACACCTATAGCATACATAAAGCACTAAAAACAATTCACACTGACAGTATTGTAGATGTTTTCAATCTCATAACTTAATGAAATGTGACTAGCTACCTGAGAATATTGAAGCACTAGGAAACTCAATTATTTAAAAAGCGTAATGTAGTTCAACGAACACTCAAAGTGCAGGGTTTTTTTTCCAATTAGAAGAAATACTTTATACATATTTATCAAGATCTGTGTTTAAGTGTTCATATTTTAAGCTCTTTGCAAAATGCCAGTTTGTCTTACATTGTTGCAATCATGGACATGTTTTGTATCGGACTCATTGAGCCCAAGTTAATATGTCAATGATCATAATCAAAGGCTTGTTGAAGTCATTGGAAAATTATGAACTGATTCAATGCTTCATGAAACATGCCTGTAATACGTAGGAATGTCTCTCATGTTTTAAAAAAAAAAAAAACAAACAAAACAAAAACAAACATCTAACTGATTAAAAAGTCAATATTTCTGTTGGTCATTGGTAGCTGACAGTAGAAGGTGTGTCAGTATTTTGATAAGATTGCCTATACTCCTCAGAATATACCTCAAAACTCAGTCATACACTTCTCCCATGGCTCTTTTTCTTGTGCTGGTTTCAGTTCTCAGGCTATAAGAGACTTCAGCCTTTGGTTTTAAACCTTCCCAAGGCTCAGAACATTATAAGCTCTTTTTGGTTTGTTTGCTTGTTTGTTCTCAGAAAAGCCCCATTATACCCAACTTCAATCTTTGTTTTTCAAAGAAAGGAATGAAATTGTGTTAGCTATTTTGCAGCAGATCCATTATACAGAAAATGTTGTTGTACTGCTTCCAGCTGAGCCAGAATACCCAGCCTCGTTCTACCTAGTGAAAATAAAATAATGCATAATGATTTCCTCAATGTACTACACAAGTGTGCCTAACCTGTATGGACAGTATCACGTCCTCAGGACCCTTCTTAATGATTCCCTCCACAGTCAGACTGGAAACCTAAGCTTCTTTAATATTCCAGCTTCATTATTCTCATTTTCTATAATTTAACAACTTCTCATATTATACTTAATGGAAAAGTCATGCAATATTGAGCAGTAACTGCTGTTAATTTCCTGCTGTATATCATTTGCATTTTTTGTTGCTAGTGGAGAGTAATTAACATGCTCTAATTATCACACTGATTGTCTTCTTTAGCTTATGAGAATACAGTCATCTCAACCCTCGTTGATTTTACAATAGTACATTTTATCACCTTCAATAATAGTATCCAGGGATATACAAGGCTTAGTTTTTTACTGAAAAATGGTGTGATCTAGCAGTAACAGATTCCCTAAACAGTTCAATTTGGAACAGAATAATGTAAGTTTTTATAGTGCCTATAAAAAATATAGAGCCTTGCTTCTACAGTAGTACAATGCCATCCTTTTTAGTGAACAGAATCGCAGTTGTATTACCGTTATCACAAAAAAATGTTTTCTTACGTCCCATTCAGATTGTCTTTTACTCCTCTGCCTGTGAACAGTTGATAGAAAACACATTCAGCTGGGAATATGCTTACAAGCAATGAGTGTTTTTTTCTTGCAAGGGTGCTTTTTAGGAGAATAGATATTTATCTATAGGAAAAATGTTTTTCTTAATCTAAAAGTTCTACCTAATCAAAGTCCTTAGTCAATTTTAGGTTCATCTACACCTACCTTATAAAAAAGTACTGCAGATAGGAAAATCTAAGTGAAATCAAGTCATCTATTAGAATGCTGTATACAAGAGCACTGAGGCTTTTGGGTTTTGAAAAGAGAAGAAACATCAAGTACAATGAGATACAATTACACATGCAAATAGATTGCATTGTTTTCACAAGATCAAGTCAAACAATTGGTGAAATTCAAATGGGAGATTTTGTATGAGTCTATTCTGCATTTATTTAAGCATAATCGTTTAGGCTAGGAGACACAGATTTCAGCAGTCTGCATTGTGTCTTATGACTTCCTGGGAGTCAGAATTTCATTTGCAGCAGATTCTTCCAGGGGATCAATAGCTACTGTGAAGATTTATGCCTTCATTGCAAATGTTCTCCATAAATGCTGAAACAGATATTGTCTCTCTGGAAAAAGAGTGCCATATTTAGATTTTTTTTCTCCTTTTCAGGACTATCCATGGTATTCATTACTTTTAGAATGCCTGTAAGAAATTGCAGATGTAGAGGGACCGGGAATGCTAGTGCAAGAGTGGGACAAGCTGTGTGCTTTTTATTATTTGTATATGGTAAAGTCTGTTTTGTATTACAGATCTCTTTTTCTGTACAGTCCCAGGGTAGCTGCGCTCAGAAGCAACTAAAATACCGCTCATGAATGATACTA
The DNA here is from genome assembly GCF_000690835.1 of Fulmarus glacialis. NCBI lineage: Eukaryota > Metazoa > Chordata > Aves > Procellariiformes > Procellariidae > Fulmarus > Fulmarus glacialis. The sequence continues at coordinate 10,509 of NW_009223840.1, read as the reverse complement.
AAGACTGATAGCTCTTAACAGAGAAACAAAGTAAAGCAATCCCAAACTTCCCAAGCAGGAATTTACTATGAGTTTTCCATACTCATGGTATGTAATTATACAGCTTAGAGAAAAGACCCACAGTGCTGTTAACAGCACAAGGAGCTGAAAAAAATTGCAGTGAAATCACAGAAGACATACATCATATTGTATCAGTGGCGGAAGATGGATAGACAACGCACACATCCAGAAAACATCTGACCATGAGCACGTAAATAACTGTCTTTTTTTAATATTTATTTATTTAATTTATTGTAGCATGAAGTATAGGGGTCAAATATTATTTAACCATATTGTTCTGGATGCTATCAAAATATGTAGAAAGACATGGTACCTGCTAATTGGTCAAATGCAAAATGAAGAACTAACTAGGCTAACTAATTTACTGAGAACCTAATTGCTTCAATGAATGGAAAATTCAGGATCAGAGAACAAATAGAAAAGAGTAGTGTTTGTTAACATTTAGGATTCTAGAAAAAAGACATAATGTTTGCTTGATTTCTTTTCTTTCCTTTTTTCCTTTTTTTTTTTTTTTCCCTTCCTCATCTCCTTTCAGTCCTTCTTGCTCCTGCAATACTGTATTAGGGGTTAAGGAAGAAGTGATGAGTCATTCAATTGAGGCATCTGCTCCAGGACTCCATCAAAAGGCTCAATATGGTCTTTCTAGTTCTGGTGATTCATAGAAGTATTTTACTTTTTGATCCTTTTGTTTTGGGTTCTAAATACAGATTTGTAAAACAAAGAGTAGGTGCAATGTCCTATGGAAGAATAGGAAGGAGATGATATCCAAAAATAAGCCCAGATATTAACTCTGAGAGAAACGTGGCTATTTAAAATTCTAACCTGGAAGGAATATATATGTGGGTTTTCTTCTGAATCAAAATGTTTAGCTAATAGCTGGCATATCAAAGCAGAAAATCACTCACTCCTAAGTAGGTTTATTAGACAGTGTACTATCTTATTCACTGTTTCTTTACACTGAGGTTAACATTTTAAAATGGTGTTACAAAATAAAAATGTACTTATTAAAATAATAAAATACATTATTTATTCCTGTATTTCTCAAAACATTTTTTTTTAGTAGAGGCAAAGCAGGTTTTAGTTCAGCTAAATTATGGTTGGTGTATAGGTTGCAAATACTTTATTCTTAAGAGTTGTATTTTTTGTTCCTTAGTGTTGCCTGAAACATCTTTTATTTTGGACCTTCTGGGCCCTCACTAAAAAGAGGACATCTGGGACTCGAATACTGTGTTCAGTTTTGGGCCCCTCACTACAAGAAGGACTTTGAGGTGCTGGAGCATGTCCAGAGAAGGGCAACGAAACTGGTGAAGGGTCTAGAGAACAAGTCTTATGAGGAGCAGCTGAGGGAACTGGGACTGTTTAGCCTGGAGAAGAGGAGGCTGAGGGGAGACCTCGTCACGCTCTACAACTACCTGAAAAGAGGTTGTAGTGAGGTGGGTGTTGGTCTCTTCTGCCAAGTAACTAGCAATAGGACGAGAGGAAATGCCCTCAAGTTGCGTCAAGGGAGGTTTAGACTGGACATTAGGAAAAACTTCTTTACTGAAAGACTGGTCAGGCCTTGGAACAGGCTGCCCGGGGAAGTGGTGGAGTCACCATCCCTGGAAGTATTTAAAAGATGTGTAGATGAGGCGCTTAGGGATATGGTTTAGTGGGCATGATGGTGTTGAGTTGATGGTTGGACTTGATGATCTTAGAGGTCTTTTCCAACCTTAATGATTCTATGATTCTATGATTCTATGACTCTTACAATAGCAATTTGTTTTCCCCTGCCCAGTCATTCAAATTAAAACAAACAAAACAAAACAAAACAACACAACAAAAAAAAAACAAACCAAAACAAAACAAACCCCTTATAAATTACCTCAGTAATAGACATGAAGATATTATGGCCATCCAACTCCTCAATGAGCATTTTCAACGTTAGCTGTAAGATTTATTTCCCTTGAATTTACATGGTTGAAAGTTTATAATTTAAGCTGAATTAGTTAGTTTAAACTAACTGTACAGTTAATACAAACAGGTATCCCCAAATTTTAACTCATTTCTCTTTTCTAGGAATTGGCCTCATCTCCTACCTTATAACTGATTTTTTTTAAAGGCGATTAATTAGATTTCCTGTTACTCCATCATTTTATTTTTTTAAGTCATTGCTCATCATGCTTTATTCACTGGTTTAACCTAAGTGATTTTCTGTCTCAGTGCTTCCTTCCCCAAATTCCAGCGAAAGGAGTAGCCACAATCCTAGTAAATTAATTACTGAGTGCTGAATAGCTCATAAGCCAAAAGGAGCTGTAAGAACTGGGTTAAAAGGCCTAAACTAAACTTTTTCATGCTCATGTACAGCTCATCTTGGTTTCAGTGGATGCTAGAATTTTCCCAAAGGTCTTAGGAACTATATCTGCATACAGTTATTTCTCACGTGAATAGAGAAAGGCACTAATTTTCCCTTTTTTCTGCTTCAGGGTCCAGGGACAACAATGTGGAGCAGAAGATCCTGTGTCAGAGGCCCTGAATTAGCTGCAAAGGTGGTGCTTCACCCTCTACTGCCTTGTGACCTACTTAGTGACTTGTCAAGGACTGATTCAATTACATAAATTTAGCAAGCTATCAGTTAGGTCCAATGTCTCTATTATCTATTGCCCTCCAAATATTTTGCCAATAATACTATAATTGCCATTCCTAGTCTATAAAGAAGATTTCAGCATACTGAATTCTGTATAAAAATCTGTCTCAATAACAAAGGATGTTTTACAGTTAATATCCTTTAAGATTATGAAGCGGTTCCCTAGTATGGACTACTGGCCAAATTAATTTCCTAGAGGACTACAGATTAAACACAAATTATGGTTTCAAATGTGAAAGGTCATGCTGTTCAACCACAGCTCAAAAAGTTCAAAATGTGACATTATGACTTCTATCACTTCTTTCTGCTCTGAATTATTCATCAAGTTAATATTTTACTATCATAAGTTTTCTTACCCTTTAAATTTAGAAAGCAAAGTTTGCATGCTTATGTTAATAAAAGCAATTTTAAAGAGTAATATAATAAACGTAATATTCCCCCAGCACAAGAGAGAATAAAATATTAAGTTTTAGGTTGAGCATAAATTCTCTCGATCCAAATATTTTTGAAAGTTAATAAAATTTGTCCTTTAGATTTATTTGCATGGATTTCACAGAATCACAGAATAATTGAGGTTCAAGGGTCCTAGGGAGATGTCCAACCCCCTGCTCAAGCAGGGTCAGCTAGAGTGAGTTGCTCAGGGCTGAGTCCAGTCAGGTTCTGAATTTCTCCAAGGACGCAAACACCACAACCTCTCTGGACAACACAACCTGTTTCACTGTTTGACTACCTTCACAGTAAAAAACAATTTAAATAAAATTTCTCATATTTCAGTCTGTGCCCATTGCTTTTTGCCCTTTTATTGGACAGCACTGAGAAGAGTCTGGCTTCATATTGTCTACTCTTCACCCCTGGTCAGGTATTTGTATGTATTGATTTAAACTGCACATATGTATGTATACTAAGGTATACATTTTTATAATATTAATAAATGAAATAATTTCTTTGGTAACTGTGGACTATTTTAACATTTTATTTCCTACAAGTTACTGGAGAAAGTTTTAGTATTTCTAACATTAATTAATTTTATAGATTAGCAAGACAGAAAATGCAGTAAAGATGCACAGATTAAATAAACTGGTTCTGGGTTTTTTCCTTGCTTGTTGGACTCGATCTTAAAGGTCTTTTCCAATCTAAATGATTCTATAATTCTATGATCCTTTTTCCTAAGGAATATGTTCCCTTAAGAAGCTGTGGGGGAAAAAAAATCCATATTGCTTTTCATAATTGTTATTATAGATTAAAAAGAATACATAGAATTGGTTGCTTTGAATATAAAACTATTTTTTCTATGTAAGAATGCAGTGATGTAATCATTAATGATTTAAAACCCCTATTAAGCTGAAGCAAGATAATTTTAATAGATATTGTAACAAAACTTTATCACTGTAGGTAAGTAAGGAAGAGATTGTTTGGAAAAACTGAAAACACAAAGATTAGTAAACTTAAGTCAATATGTCCAAAATGAGATATGCCCAGGATACTTGAAAGCATTAGATAATTAACTTACTGTAAAAATGTCCATAATTTAAAAAATGAACTTTTAGTACGTATCCAGTACACTGCTATTAATACCGTTGTAGAAGCTTCTAAGTGACCTTCCAACAGTGATGACACCAATGCCCTATTACTATTGATGACTATAGGATGAAAATTTTACCTCTAAACTTTTCTAACTACTAAATGAGTTATAAATAGCAGTCCTATTAAGTGAGAAATCCAATATTCAATTAATGGTTAATGATGCATAGGGAAATAGCTTCAAACACTCTAAACTGGACTTGAGATGGTTTGCAAATTTCACGTGAGACTTCTGAATACTGAATTGTGACTAACGCCTAGTGATAATGCTTTTATACTTTTCCATCATGTACTCTATTATATACAAAATGAACTCTGGAAAGGATCAGTTAAGTAACTCACTGGATAGTCCCAGAATCCTCTGAAAGATTAAAATAAAGAAGTGGTCTGAGTGTTGTGATTTCTTATGGAGTTTTTATTATCTTGGAATCATAATTCCATGAACATATTTTATTACATTTTCTCCTAATTCATTCCATTCCTGAAGCCTACTCTGATTACTTAAAACCACTTTTTTTGATGAATATTTGAATGTATATTTAATGACATATTTTTTTTAGGTGGAAAATCACATAGAAATCATAGAATTATAAGAAAGGAAGTTGAAATGTCATTTGTTCCCTTCCTAATCCGTGGCTTAAAGTAATAAATCTCATTCCTGAGAGATATTCTCCAGGATTTTGCAAAGCAGTCAGTGATGGACACGTCACAGCTTCTCTAAATCATTTCAGTGTTTCACTATAACTAGGATCACACAAAATCCATAAAATGTTTTTGTAAACATTTTTTTTTTCTAATTTCTGACCTAGTTGAAATCTGATACAAATTAAATCCACCATTTTTCATCTTCCTTATCACAAACATCACTTTTTTTATAATACATTTTGCGTATTTGAATGCTATTATTGTGTCTCTTCCAGTCTCCTCTTTCGTAACTAGGTTAATCTTTTTTTCTGGGTCTTGGTTCCTGGATCATTCATTATTCTTGATGCTCTTAAACTCTATCTGTCTGGTTTGCATCTTTCATAATATTCACTGCCCAGTTCTTCCACAGGAGGATCCAGTTGAGACATTGCTAATACTAACAAGAGTGGAAAAGTGAATTCATCTATTATGGAAAACAAGTTCTTTTTTATTCATACTGGTACTGTGACTGTCTTTTTTTGGAATGTGATGTTATTGCTCAAGTTCAGCTTAGGATCTGAAGTAATAACCCTAAGATTCTTCTTGACGGAACATTTGTCTAGTTCTTTGCTTCCCATTTTTTATTCAGGTTATTCCAGATGAAGTAAAGAATTTTTTAGTTTCTGTAACTGGCACTATTTTAATTTTTAATCTTACTACCTATTGGTATATTTAGTAGTAATATTTCCTATGTGATCATCAAAATCCTATGAAATATTCAATAGTTTTATAACCAGGACACATCTTAGAAGAAGATTTCCTGGGGGACAGTGTGAAGAGGTCATTTTCATCCCTCTATTTTTTTCTTCTGCATGTATACTCCAGTATCATAGGACTTGTAATTGCACCAATACATGACTTATTCACTTACATTATGCCTGTATCCACCATAAGACCATCATGAGAGACACTCTTCCATTTTTATAGGGGGTCATTTATGACTGCTTGTTTTGTTTCCTTGCTTGATTATGAGAATGCTAGAAGAGAGAAAGGAAAAAAAAAAAAAAAACAAACACAAACACAACAAACCAAAAACATAAAAGGAAGGAAAGAAAAAATAACAATGGAGAGAAGAAACAAGAAATCTATCCTATGATCTCAGCTATGAACCTTTTTTTTCCCTACCATTCCTCCATCTGCTGTAATATGTGAATTTTAAGTCTGATTTTAGACTGCAAATGGCTCAACAGGACGTGTGTTTTTGTATGTAGTAAAAAGGATAGAACAGTTTCAGTCACTGGACAAACAATTAGTAGAAATTAATACGTACCAGTATATGGTTTTAACAAGTATTAACGCTTTATGAGTTGAATAAAGGGTCATCTTTATTAGAAAACAGATCTATCCCTGAGCATAACTTATGATTGTCCAATTAGGTTATAGATTAAGGATAATTGCTATAGAAGATCTTTAAGACTCTGAATCCATTAATCTAATGTTTCATATTTAATGAAATTGTCAGCAATTTTTGGTTAAAAATGTAAGATCATTTAATAACATTTGAGTCATCACTTCCCTGCTACCAATTTGCTATATAAATATTCCCTCCCTTCGTCAGCAAGTCTACAACTTTCTTTTTAAATTTTACCTACCATACTCTCATGAAATTCTTAGTTAGAAAAAATCAAGATAAAGACAGTGGAATAAGTATCAGCCAGGAAACAATGCAGTATTTACTCTCAGAACTTTTGAGTTTATTATCAAAGAGTAAACCCTTTTACAACCTTCTTATCATGGTTAATTTGGCAGAACACTTTGAATGTTAAATCTAGGACTGGAGATTAATTTAAAAAAATCTTTTTGAGAATATTGCTGTTTGCAAAAATCTTTTCATTTCCTTTAACAGGTAAATTAATGCCTCTGTGCCCAAGAACTCTATGATGGATATTGGGAGATATATTCTAAAAAGGGGAGTTACATGATCTTTGGTATTGTTTGGTAAAGAGCTACACAATTCACTGGTACACACTGCTCACTGCAACTCTGATTCCTGACCCCTGCCATGGAGTCAACAATGAGTTTAGAAGCAGCTACTGGATTATTTTCAGAAATATATTCAGATTATTTGCTTTGTGTCAGCATGCAATGAGGGCAGGATTCTTTGGTTTCACTTTTCATGTCTGTTAAGTTTTGTCAATATAACTTATAAAATAATATGTCTGTGTGTGTTTTACTTAAGGTGCCAATAACCTATGTCAACAGATCTTCCTGTTTCTGTTCTTCAGAGCTCCATTATTTTGTGCATTTCGTAGGTTTCATCAGCAAAGTTCTTTGGAGTACAGTTCATACTCAGATATCGGTTATAGACTCATGTGCGTGGCAATTGCTGTTGTGAAATATTTCATAAAATGTGAAATTACTGTAGTGTTTTTTCCTCTGAAAACATTGTCCAGAGCCATATGTTTTCTCACATCACATAATAAGACCAGAGCAGTGCAGCTGCATAACCTTTGAAACTGGGCATACAAAAGCACCTTGATCTAAAAGACAGAAGACAGTTTTCAGCTCACATTAATTGGAATTTTAAAGGAACTGCTATCTCCTGAATATCAAAACATACAATTAATTGGCTAGCTAAACAAATCTGATGTAAATACTAGACCTGAGGGTTTCATCTAAGGTTGCAGAGCAGCAAAACAGGGCAGTCATTAGATAAAAATAGAAAAAATGTGCCGCTGTTTGTAGTGGCAACTAATGGAGGGGTAGCAAAACTCCAGGTCTAAGAGACAGAGATGTTTTATTCATGGTTTGATTCCCAGCCTTCAGCAATGGCAAAAGAGTTTGTCCAAGCACTATCCTTGCCGAGAGAGACAGGACAAAACAGCCTGTTCAGCCTAGAAAAGGATATGCATGCTTCACTGCCTAGGTTCATTGAATTCTGTAATTCTGAGGGAGTGAAACGATGTGGATAGTGGCTTCACTCAGCAGCTGAGAAGGAAGGGAAAGAACTGGAAGCAAGCTACGTTCTCCTTGACATGTCCCTGTAGCTTTGCATGCCATGGGGCTATGCATTGCATTTTGTTCTAGCAAGTTGAAGAAAGCATGCAGCAAGCCACCACAGCTCATTTGCAGGGCTGGGGAGTTCACTTGATCTCAGTTTCCTTAGCTGCTAAAGGAGGGCGGCACTTGGGGAAAACAGCACTTAGCCATAAAAGGATGAAGATAAAAGAAATTAATCCGACAAATTTGTATTTGTCTGTCTTGTGACAGGCTTTGAGTTAGTCTTTCTATCAAGTTGATGGATAACTAAAGTTGGTACTGAAAATAAAAGAAGTTAGATTTTTAGAACTGAATTTCTTAGGCTTCCCTTAAAATGCCACACACGAGCACTGAAATCAGTACCTTAACATTTACAAATCTGGAAACATTGAGAGCTTTCTCTAGAATCAAATTTCAAGCTGACTATAGGAAACTGTTTTGAAAATCTTGTCCTACAGTTCTGCAAATTGCAGTCCTTGTTTTTTATGCTAGTTAACTGAGGATCTGATATTGCAGCACTACAGTTACAGGAGTTTTAGCCATCGACATTAATGGAATAGAGGCTCATCTTCTAGCAGCCAATGGCGGAGTGTGAAATAGGTCAGATATAGGTCTGTCTAATGATTGCCACCTGCATAATCAGCAATCTATTAAGATTAATGAGGTTCTCATAGGATATTTCATATTTCATTCTGAGCACATATTAAAATCAGATTAATCAGATAAGTCTATATATCTTTTTTCATATATTAACGTATGAAATTTAATCCTTATTTATTAAACTAATAAGTTAAGTAATTATAATGATAATATCTTATGGAAATCAGTTTAATTTTGTTGTTCATAGATTGTTATCTGCTGAAAGAGAATCTTAGAAAGGGAAAAAGTCAGTTCGGAAAAAGCAATCCTAAATCACATTATATATGTGCAAAGTTCCCAGTCCAGTATTTCTGAGTATGATCTTATATGTTGTCACCCAAGCTTATTCATGGTGTGATGGTGCAGATGTAAGAGTCTTTGTAGGAATTTGACCTTACCATTAGCTTTTCTACTTCACTTCTTTGTGCTGTTATAATTACTAGTAGCGGTAGTAGCTGAAGAAGAGAATATAGGCTAAATTGCTGTTAGTACATAAAAGACTGAAAACAATAAACTATTGATTTGATTTATAAAATAAAAATTCTTACGAAATGCTGAATCAGGATTTTCATTTCAAAATGCAATTATCAGTTTAAGGTTCTGTCAACTGACATTCATAGATATTAAGTGGAGAGCATAAGTGGAAATACAATGTTGTCATGCTGCTGTCACAGGTTATCCTCAAATCTTAATACTAGAACAGCAGAAATAATTATAAACAAATAGTTTGGGTTTTGTTTGCTTTCTTGTTTTCAAATACAATCAGCTATTTTGAAATGAGTTATTCAACTTGTAACAGGAACTTTGCTTTGTAGAAATAAGCAATGTTAAATCATCTGTCTGAGATTTCATAAGATGAAATAGACAGAGTGTGCTTGGGTTAGATTCAGAGAGGGAATTCAACACTGACACTGTCAACTTTCAGAGCTCACAGAGCCTCATTATTATATTGATTGTGGTTTATAGTAATCCATCTAATATAGTTCTTATTTTCCTTTGGTAACTTAACTTTTTAATAAGCTATTTTCCAAATCACTCTTACTTCTTCTAAGTTATCTTTGTTTTAGACCAAAACATGTTCCTTGCAAATTGATGTGCAGACTTGCATTCAAAAACCCCTAGTTTTTCAGTTGTCCTAAAATACATTAATTAATGGAGAGGATATCAAAACTACAGATAAAACCACACTTTGTCACGTAAAACAAAGTCACTGGTGCTTTATGAGCAGAGAAGAAAATATTTGTTGATTGACACAGTCCTTATTTATGATGGGCTATAATTGTCTTTTCTTTTTTTGCTTCAGCCACTTCAGGTCTTGTTTTACTGTATATGATTAATTTTGTTTCCTTATTCACTCTTATTTTTACTGAGTAGTCAGAGAAACAATTTTGCCAGCCATCTCCTATATTGTTCAAGGACACTCTAACTACAAGTATTCCCTGATGGTTGCCTCTTATTGGAAAAAAAAGTCTAAAAGGCAATTTTTCTCCCATTTTCAGTGTTTGTCTTCCTAGTAGTTGGCCCATCTGCCAACTGTTTCTCTTAACTTCCACCCTATTCACTACGTGCAAGGAAATACAAGGCTTCCCAAGATCTCTGGACCCCAGTTCCCTGCTCTGTGTAATGTTATTAGTCTCCTTTGTCTCCCCCCTTTAATAGGAGGAGTGCCTTCTCTCCCATTCCTTGGCCCAAGGGGAAATATTAGTCCCTCTCCATTAAAAGAAAAAGTAGCCCTGCAGTTGCACCAGCTCATCTAAAGCAGGAAAGCTCCTAGTGATGGAGGTGAAGAGGAGGAACTCAGGCATCTTCCTCAAAGAGTGTGAAAGGTTGATAGAACCCCAGGGAAAGAAAAGAAAAATTGTGCTGGGGTCCCATCAGTGTGTACAGAGCTGACTGTACAGTTCTGTGACCATGTGCACAGGTCAAGGGCACTCATCCTACCT
>NW_009223839.1:317-10164 GCF_000690835.1 Fulmarus glacialis | reverse complement strand
CAGCGGGACCCCGAGTTGGCAGAACACCCCGGGGCAGAGGTGCCCGATTTCCTCCTACATGTGATACCAGAATGGGTCACGCACCGTACATGTTCCCAGAAGCGTATGTGATGGTGAGAGTGGTTGGTAGCGTTAGATCTGGGCTACGTTTGTTTCCAGAAACATTCCCCGTGTGCTCTGCAGAGCCCTTTCTCTTCCCGGGTTCTTTTTGTGGGTGCATGCCCGGATGATTCCCATCATCATCCTTTTCTAACTGTGCCTCTTTGTGGTTTTCTCTTTTCAAGGAGCCTGTCCAAAGATCTCCTCTCCGACTGACATCCAGAGACTTGCCTTCTCCAGCACGCAGCCGATATGATGGGGAAGTCCTTGTTCAGACCCCATGTGTAAACCCACGTTGTCATTTTTTGGAAGTTATTTGGCTATCGCCCTTTTGTTGCTGCCTTCTGAATAACTGTGTAATAAGCTTTGTTGTGGTGCGTGGGAGGATTCTTCATGGATACGCAAATCAGTGAAGTTCATATGTATGTATACGTAGCAGAAGTTACTTTAAATGTGAATTTGCATAGTAATGGTCCGTTAAGCTGATTTTAAAGATTTTTGCCTTCCAGACTGTATGCTCCTGCTTTGAAGCGGGAAAGCCGTGTGCTGTGAAAGGGGACCTGGCTCCTCCTCTCCGTGTGCTGCAGACATCAGCTGTGGTGAGCTCCGTGTCTCTGGCAGTGAAGTTCAGCACTGTGTTTCACTTCTTCGTGACCTCAACTCTTTCTGTCTTTCAAAACCATGTTTTTCTTGAGAAGTTTAGGCCCATTTAATGCTAAAGTTGATAAGAAACTCTTTAAACCCTCCTCCTGGCACGTTGTTTTTGGATTTGTTCCTGTTCCTCATTTTACGATGGTTTATTGCTCGGCACTGAACTGTCAAAATGCCACCAGCGGGGTGTACAAGAACAGTACCGTTACTTTCTATGGCTTTCCTTTGCAAAATAAACCTCTCTTGAAGCAGTGGATTCACAACATGGGCCGGGACATGGGAACACCTTCCAAGCATCAGCGACTGTGTTCGAAGCATTTTGAGGACAGTTCTTTTGAAATTGACCCCTTAAAAATTAGAAAAAACAGACGTCTGCTGAAAGAAGCTGTTCCCAAAAAATTCATTTTGGGTGAAGACGGAAACTGGCTCGTTGGCACACCCCGGAGTTTCTGTGGTGGGATGAGTAATAAAACTCGAAAACGAATCCGGAATCCTGAGCACTTGAGGGTAATTAAGATGTTTGCTATTGTATTTACTTCCCTTAAATTGAAGGAAGATTTGCATGTAGAGCACTTCAAGGAAGCAGCAGTAGGTGAACCATGCTACATGGCAGTGAAATGTTGCCAGCAATGCAGCGGGTTTCGATTTTCTCCCTGGTGTTGCAGAGAGTGGAGGTGGCACTGGGAGGTTGGCGACTGGGGAAATTAAAGGCATCGTGGTGCTCTTTGTGCTCAAATTCCAATTTTGTGCCTAAATGTTAGGGGGAAAATCTGTTTGTTGGAAACGCAGTCCCACGTCATGCTGTAAAATGGATTCGCTCCCTGCAGACCTGTATTTGTGCATGACAGTCCTCACGCTTGGAAAAATTTCCTTTAGAGTCACTGAGATGACTTGTTGGTGGCACGGTGCCCACGGTTTTGGGGCTGAGACAAAGGCTCAACTTCCACTCAACCTTCTCCCCTGTATTTAATTTGGATTGTGATCCCATCTAGTGACAAATTAATGAAACTTAATTCTTTCTCCTGGCAGCGGATTTGTACAATTGGTGCAAGCTGCAAAACACCTGAACCAGTGAGATGTGCGTGCGGTTAAAAGGCAAATTCAAAAAGCATAAAAAGGTCTAGGCTTTTTTTTTAGGTAAAGGTTAAAAAGCATATTCAAAGGTAAGCACATACAAACATGGTACTCTGTAGATATAAAGTACAGACACAAAGTATGTACACAGTATGTACGTATACATTGCAAAAAAAGCAGTATTCGTCTTGCAGTATTTGTAGGGCTTAATTTTTTGTTTGTGTTAACTTTTATTGTTAGGGAAGAACTCTCACAGCCAGATCTGACAGGCTGTGGCACTGCCTCAGGGCTTATTTAAAGTAGACTCTGGATTATTTTCCATTTTCTAGTGAAAGGAAGAGCCAAATTGATTGGGCTGGGTATCGATGGCGACCACAGGTTTCTTTTACCACTCTAATTTTTGACCCAGTTATGCTAGAAAGTCATTGTTTCAGTTGAGTCACATTCTTTTTAAGTAATTTTACTCATTCTGAGCCACGTACAGAAATAACAGTAGAAGATTTGTATATGAAGTCCTTAATGAGTATGCTGGTTATAGGTAACATGGGCATTGCTAGAAACAGCTGGCTGGTGACCACTTGTTTAATAGTGTTTCAAAAAGAAGGCTTTCAAGGATGTACGACTCCGATGGCGCACTGACTATTGAACACTTTGTTTTAGGTCCCTGGGACATTTGATAATGCTGCAGCCCGTGAGGGGAAGGACTTGGAAGATTGGCAGAAAGAACTTTACAAGAAAGTGATAAAGGAGAATTATGAATCTCTAACCTTGTTGGGTAAAGGTCAGTTTTCCCTTTCTCGCTGGAGGCTAACAGATCTCTGCTGCTTCTGGCCTGGGTCTTGTCTAAGAGTCACTCCTCAAATGCCTTGATTTCTAGTGGATTAATCTTTAGATACTTCTGAATCTTTATGAGAGAAGATGAGCTCCACAATCTTTTCATTAAAGACTGAAGGACAGTCACTTTTCTAACGCCTCCACGACTGCTGCCTCCCTGCGCTCTGCTGATGTCAGATACTCGATCTGTGCGCGTAGGTGATACCTCGTCTGCACGATACGGGTAGAACAATAGCGAGTGACGGGGTCTCCCCCGGTAGAGGGGTTTAGGACCTCTGACGGTGCCCCGGTAATGCACGAGCTAACTAAAACAAGGAACAAAGGAGAGTGGAAAAGGCTTAGATAAACAAGCTCAGGAGCTGCGATGACATACGGTATCGTGAATTTGGTGGGCTTGTTAATTATAGTTAAGTTGTGAGTATTTTCACCATCCCCAAATCCTGATGTACGTTGGCTTTTGTGATTCACTAAAGATGCAGAAACAGTTAAATAACATGAATGGTGCCCTAGAAAATGAAGAAGTCTTATTGGTTAGTTTTAAGTGCCCAACTATACATTTGTTTGAAGTAATTTTTTTTTTTTTTAAATTTGAAGGTGTGAGCTTCCACTGGCTCCTCAGCTTTCAGGTGATTCTTTGGATTAATAGAAGAACCTGCTGTAATTAGGGGCTAAAAGTGTTTTTACTTGTCCTGTGGACTGGAGGAACAGAAGTGCTGTGAACCCCAGGAGCCTCAGTTGTCACATACTCTAGTTTGCGCTTTGTGACGCTCTTCAGTTCTGTTTAAGAAACGCTGATTTAGCCTGACCTCATTCTGTTGCTACTTCTGCACTTTCAAATCTGAAATTTCACAAAATAATGAGACAATGCAGTTCCACTTTTTTTTTTATTCTTTACATACCTTCTATTTTTTACAGTAGAGGAGCTAGAGTCTGCAGTCAGCTGCCTCTATTTTTTTTTGTACAGCTCTGATCTGTTAAAAAAGTATGTGCTGTGCATTGCATGAGGAGGGATTAGCTGGGGGAAAATAAGTTCGCGTATCAGAAAGACAGTTAGGACTGAATCCTAACACACAGCACCAGACAGCTGAATTAATTACGCTTTTATGGCTGTAATCAATTTGAGACCTTCCACTTCTGAACATTTAACTTTTCAATCTTTTGGATATAATTTCTGGAATATTCTAAAAATTGGAAAACAAATATTGCTCGACTGCTTCCCAGCCACCCTCTCTGGATGCCAGAGCAGCTGCGTTTGCTGTTACCTCCGGTTTGGGCCTTTCCCCGGCGTAAAAGAGAGAGTGGGTTATGCGGGTATTTGCTAGAAAACAGCATCGCAAAATCTTTTCTTATAGTTCTAGGAACAACTAGAAAATTGTTGTTCTTTGAGAAAGCAAAAGGCAGTATTTTTCATGTAAATTAACAAAAATTAGTCATGTTACAAAAAAAGGGCATAAGTAAACTACAGGGCTCAGAGAGGTAAAGCGAACGGGCTGAAAAAAGCTATCTTCTGCACTGGTCTTTGTGCAACGTATCCTTTGTCTACATCAATACAATTAAAGTAGGCTAGGAAATATCTTTGTAATAATGGGGAAAAAAACAGAGGAAAATGATAACCATCACTTCCATGTTCTGTTCCTTGTGCAGATTGTCCTGTTCCCAAAAGCAATATCCAGGCAAGGGAAGCGCTGCATGTCAAGGATCAGCAGGATTTTGAGGAAAGGGAGATTCCCGCAAGTCGTAGCGCAGGTGTGTGGTGGTCTGAGTCGCGTCAAGACATTAAATTGGCAACACGTTGAAACTGCACGGGCTTGTAGGGTTAGAGGGAGGGGGGATTCTAGTGCATCCCTGCTTTTTTACCCAAAGCTTTTTTTCTTTGTATGGATGTAGCCATGGTGAATCAGGAATTGCTGTTCTTTGGAGATTTATGTTAGATCACGTCACATAAAGGGAACGTTTGGAATCTCTGTTCCAGGCTGCGGTGGTACTGTGATCAGATCCGAGTTGCAGAGTCACGCAAAGAGTTCAGAAAACACAGAACTGCATGGATCATTCTCAGGAGGATTCCGAGACCTAACTTGCCAAATTTCGGACAAGGGTGTAATGCCTGAGAGTCATCAGAATTCAGCAACAGATCAGGCAAATCCAACGGGAAGCAGAAGAGGCAGCAGCTGTCTTCAGGAAGGAGAATCTAATGAATTCAAAGAGATCCTTTTTTATCAGCAAACCCGGGCAGGAGAAAGACTGTATCTGTGTACAGAATGTCAGAAGACTTTTAAACTGAAAATTGGACTTCTGAAACATAAGCAAATTCACACCAAAAAGAATCAGGTGTCATCGTACATCTGCACGGACTGCGGTAAAAGCTTTGGTCGCTATGCAGACTTGATTCGACACCAGAGAACTCACACAGGGGAGAGGCCTTACAAGTGCACGGAATGTGAAAAAAGTTTTATGGAAAAACCGAGACTCACTAATCACTTGCGAACTCATAACATGTACATGTAATCGGTGTGCCAGAAGCTTTCCTGGGATAGATTTTCTATTCAGTTATCAAAAAATCCCTCTCCATGAAGAGATGATGGCTTATAGTCGTATAATGATTATAGGGGAAGCTTTAGGATAAGACGGTTTTACTAAACTGAATCAAGTTCAAGCATGAAAGGCATCTGGTTGGTGCCAGCCTAATAGTCATTGATTAGGAGCTGATTTTAATTAGCGGCTGGATGATTCAGATCTGGGAGGAGGAGATGTACAGACCAGCATTGACTGTACCAAAAGCATTGTTAAAAAACTCTTCTGGTGCACCAAACAGCGCACGCTGGAGAATGTCTGTATTAACGCAGAGAAATGCTGGGAGTGTTTCAGGTATGAGAAAACGTCACGATCAGAACAGGATTGTCCGCAGAGCTGTAAGCAGGAAATGGAGCTGCTGAGAGCGTAGGTTAAGGTGAATGGTTGGGTTTGATGTAAAAATAGCAACCAAAAAAAGAGTCAGTTCAGCAGTGACAGTCATAGGACAGCAGCGGTGGCAGTGAAAGCACTGTCGCATGGAAATAATGACCAGAATCAGTTGCTTCAAACATCTATTTGCTGGGGGCGAGATGCCAATTTAATTTCTGAGATTCTGGAAAAGAGTATTGGTATATTCTTAATGTATGTGCAAAGTATAGGTAACATTCCTCTGTAAACTAAAAGGACAGCAGTGCCTTCAGCGACAGGAACAAGATCCGCAGACGGGAGGGGAGTCCTGCAGAGGCAGTGTTTGTAGATCACGCGTCTTCTTTTGCAGGCTGGTGATATTCAGCATTTTTGCTTATTCCAGTTGAGTGCAAAGAGTGAAAAAGTCGCGTTACCTCCGGTTCAGGCACCTGCTTTGCAGGGAGCTCGTGAGCGAAGTCGATGTCCTCAGCTTCCCGTGAGGAGCAGGAGAGCAAGAAACAGCTGGTGCTGTGGTGGAGTTCGATAACTTCTGAAGGGGATTGGGGGAATACGCTTGGCCCCAAGGGATCCTTGCCCATCCCAAATATGGGAGTAATGTCCAGAAAACTCTTTTATCACTGGCTTCTCATTATTTCCTTCTCATAATTGCCCTGGGGACAGCTTTTCTTTTATTCTTCTCCCATGCAGCTTAATGCCTTAGTGGTCACAAGTACGCTGTGTGCTCCTGAATGAGGATTCTTTGGAGCGAGGCGATTCCTTGTGGAGCAAATCCTGTAAAACACTGTCCTACTGTAACTGCGGTTCCCTCGGTGAAACAGTTGAACACCTGGAGTAGCAGGGCTGAATCTAGCCTGTGGTCGTGCGTCTGCAACGGTTCGTTCCGGAGCTGCTGAAAGTAAATCCTGGATGAAAGACCTCGTGTAGGAAGCTCTGCCTCTCCCCACTTGCAAGCACAGAGCTCAGGAGCATCCCACCAGGCAGAGACGGTCGCTTAAATCTGAGACTTTGTATGCACTGAAATACAAATAATCACCTTGTTTAGAGGTTTAAGTGGAGGCAGAGATTAAATGGAATTAGAGAGGGAAAGCCACGCAGGCAGTGTGGCTATCCGAAATGACGACAGCGTGTAGTGTTTCACTTGCTCAAAATGCTGAGCGAACCTTAAACGACAAAATTAAGCAAAAATGTTGAAGAGGTTCAGTAATAAAACGAGGCGTCTCCCATGTGAGAAGCACTGAAAGATGAGCTCCTTGGGTTAGCAGTGGCCATAGTGAGGGCGAAAACAGCTGGAGGAGTCGTGGTTGCTGTAAAGCGTATTCCGTGGTCCTGTTTGAACGGTCAAAGTTCAGACGTGCGGGGAAATCCAGAGTCGGGCGTGTTGAAACAGCTTGTGTCCTGAGAAATGAGCCGCAGAACCGGGAAGAGACGCTGTATCTATGATTTGGTGAAAACTTTTGTGTCCGTTTTCTTTCGCCTGTAAGCAGAAGGGCTCTGGTGTGGCAGGTGGATTTCTCCCAACATCCCGACCCTCTCGCCTGAAACTCGGAGAAATGCAACTTCTTACAGTGTCTCCCTGCACCACCTTGGTGAAGCGTTCTCTGCCTAGGATACAAAAAGTGCAGAGATGTTAATACGGAGATCCAGCTTAAAAAAGATAAGTTTTGTTGGTTTTGTTTCTAATACAGACCTTCCCTCCCGTTCCACTGATGCTGGTAGGAATTTTGCCTTGATTGAGCCTCGGCTTAGCCCAGAATGATTAAACAAATAGTTTATGTGTGAGAATAATCATTCCCTCCACGTGTTGCTGTTATACTGTTATAAACTTCAAAAATAGTTTTTTCTGAAGCTATATTTAAACATTGTGTTTCCAGTCTCCATGGAAAAATAACACTAAAACATAAAACATTAAAGATTTACGCCCAGTGCTAAGGGACGTGAAACGTTAACGCACAGAGGTTACTCGGGGCATTTCTGTTCCTTCTATATCCAAGGAGCGATTCACTGTAGAGCGAAGCGGCCCTTTTCCAGAAGACCCGAGGGGTGCGATGCCCTCCCGCGGGTCTGCTTTACAGTGCATCTCTTTGGGTGGCTTGTGTTACGTTGCAGCGTTGTCCCCCTTGTCACCATACCTTGTCACATACGAATATGCCGCTTAAATTTTAAAAAAAAAAAAAAAAAAAAAAAAAAAAAAAGAGAGTAGCATAGGGTAAGCATCAGAAAGCGCAGCGAGATACGTGATTATCCCAGCCCAAAGCTTAGGCTA
This sequence comes from Fulmarus glacialis, assembly GCF_000690835.1. NCBI lineage: Eukaryota > Metazoa > Chordata > Aves > Procellariiformes > Procellariidae > Fulmarus > Fulmarus glacialis. The sequence goes on along the minus strand of NW_009223839.1, from coordinate 2,303 downwards.
AAGGAGAACAGAACAAACTTGACTGAAGTAGGGTAAGAAATCGGGTGATCCCTTAGTGCGGTGTCTGCTGGGGTGTTTGGGAAGGCGAGGTGGGAAACAAGTGGAAGAGATGTGGAAACTCGCCATTCCCTGCCCGAGGCTTTTCACAGAATCACGAGATTCTCTCAGTTGCTCTCTGGGAAACTTTGGTTTAGTTCTTTTGTAGCAGGGAGAGTAAGAGTTTTAAGAGTTTTTCATAGACTGTGTTACCTAATAAGAAACCTAAGCTGAGAATCCATGTACTTGCCTTGAGAAAATGTTCACGCATTGGGAAATACAAGAAACTGCATAAACTCTTGGGTTTGTGCAGTCAGAGGGAAAAAAGTCACATCTTTAGCGAGATAGGTTTTCTTTAAAGAGAATTTCCAACACATTTATTTATTTGTTTATTTTTAAAAAGCTTTAGGTCATGTTTAATCTGCAAATGTAAAACTCGCCCTGCTACGTACCACCTTGTCAGGAGTAGCGGTGACAGAAACACATCTGAGAATAAAACATTTTTTGGTTTAAGAGCCCTTATGTTTTCTAAACGGCAGAAACAAGGTCGGATGTAGCACATGAGGCTTTTCTGCCCTTTCTGTTTTAATTATGCTTTATGGATTGCCATCTGAAGTGTCCTCTCCCATTCTGTTCTCTTCAGTTTGCAAATTAAGAGGTCTGCCATTTCATGATTAATGTTAAGATTATTTCTTTCTAAAGTTTCTCTGTACTTCTCTCTCTCTCCACTGACCCCTTCAGACGAAGAGTCTTGTCTTGCGTCTTCGATCGGAGCCTCGTGGGCTGCGGGTGCTGCCGTGATGCAAATAAACACAAAACTACAGAAACTGAGGTCTTGTACAAGCACTTTCTGGAAAGAGATTGTCTTCCCTTCTCAATGTGGCTTTTTAGTAAAAGCAATCAAAAAAAAAAAAAACCCCTTTCCCAGAAAGCTCCATCTGCTTTTGTCTGGGTTTGGCCTTATCTTGTTTATTGTGCATAATTTCATCTCTGTTCTATTCTATTCCAAGCGGATCTGGGCTGTGCCCACGCGTTGCACACCCCAGGCGCTTCCCGCTGCCCCAGTTTGGAGGCAGAACTGGAAACGGTTTTGTGGAGGGTGCCTGGGAGACATCAAGTGAAACCGGTAAGCGGTTCAAAGCGAAGGGAAGGCGATGGTTCTTCACGCGGCGGTTAGTTACTGCAAGATGCTGCAGGTGCAGGGACTTTACGCTGGTTCGGAATCAGCTGGGTAAATTCCCAGAAGAAAAAAATTGATAGAAACTCTTAAATATGCATCGGACCACACTTTTAATTCCCCCTTTTAATTCCAAAGAGCGGGGTCTTTAGTAAATGCTGTCCTGGGTGATCAAAGCTTCCCTTGGGGGGGCTTGGCATTCCCAGGGAACTATTACCTGCGTGGTGAGAGACATTTGAAAAATCTCAGGGATAAAACAAGGAAACCCTGCCTGAGCTGACACCAGCTGAATCCATGGCCGAGAAAAAGAAACCCCCAGGTCCCAGCAGATATTTTACATTTCTTCCCAGTGTCCCCAGCACAAGAACTGGTGTGCTCTGGCAGCGGACGAGCACTGGCTCAGCACCGGTTCCGGGCGCAGGGAGTCTCCGAGCCGGCTGAGCCATCGTGGGCAGCGCTGCCTGCTGCTGCCTGCCTCTTGATTTAACCTGCGGTTTTATACGGCGCGGGAGCAGCCGTAACCTCAAATCTCACCGAAACCATGTGCCAGCGAGAGGTCTCGTGGGAGAAGAGGCTAAAACGAGGGGCTCGCTGCCCTGGGCGTGGGACGCTGGGTGCCCCGGCCCCCCCTGCACCGACCTTCTGCAGGGTCCAGGGAGCCTTTTTGGCCCTGTGCCTCACAGCGGTGGCCTTGCCTGCTGGGTGTACTTAAACGTGGCAGGGGAAACTCAGAGGCACAAACCCGCTGCAAGCAGGGAGGGATCTCGGCAGCC
>NW_009223839.1:0-258 GCF_000690835.1 Fulmarus glacialis | reverse complement strand
GGGACCAGCAGCCGTGACACAGCGAGTCCTTCCTCTCACCCATCGCCCAAAGGGCTTGGTTTTGTACCCTGGGCTCCGAGGGTCACCAGCCCTGAACAGCTTGGAGCAGGTTTTATGGAGACACATTTTTTTTTATGACCAAAACCGCTGCTGGCCACGGTGACCACCTGGGTCCCTGTTGTCTCCTGTATGTCGAGGTGTCAGGTTTGCATGCGGTCATCACCGTGCCTGCTCCCCGCGAGCCAGGACCTGCCGCCC
>NW_009223838.1:0-5260 GCF_000690835.1 Fulmarus glacialis | reverse complement strand
CTATGATTCTATGATTCTATGTTTCTTTTTCTAAGAACAGACTTTTGAATCATACCTCAATTCGATATGTTTTAGAAAGGAAATTAAACATAAAAAACTTTATATATCCAAAGATACTAAAAAGAAGAAAAAGTAAAAACTAGTTAGGACATTTATTTCAACTGCATACTTTCTTGCACAATGGTAGTTATTTGCCAGTGAGGTTGGATAATTTTTCAAGAATTATTTTCATTATATGCAGATTTCTATTAGATGTTTTGTATCAGTGTTTTACTCCTTGTGCCTTCTCAGTACAGGTATTTGTGTTCCCAGCGGCAAATTCTTGATTAGTAGGAAATGTAGGCCTGAAAAAATTACTAATTCAGGTTCATTAATTGTAGTACAGATGGATAGCTGCTTTCATGAAAATCTGTAATAGTATCTTTGCTTTACATAATCTAAAAGCACATATTATCCTAGAGGAATAGCTGTGCAATTGTGCAGCCTGAAAGGACAACAGAATGAATTTCAGCTTTATAAGTAAGTCAGTTGTTATTGTCAGTTGCAGTCAGTTGATAAGGTGTAAATAGGAATACATTTGTGGAATAGAAAACTTCAAATATGACTCATAATCTTGCAAGAAACCTCAGCTCTATAGTTTTTACTATATTTCATAGAGAAATAGGCTCGAATGGTATGTGAGACTCCTCCATTTCTCTCCCTCATTGACCTTTACATCTAATTATACACAAATTAATATGTATATATTTATATAAACATATTTATATCTCAGTGCATGAACAATTCATTGCAATAACATGTCTTCCATACCAAAAGATCCAGTGGACCTTTCCAAAATTACCAGTTTTTTCAAAAACAAAAACCACAAACATGCAAAATGCATTTAGGTAAAATGTCAAATAACAGTTTATAAGGAAAGTAAAATTACCCAAAAAAGAAACACTGATGTTTTTTAATCTTCAAGAAAAGGACCAGATTCATTGCTACATTACTGCAAGTGTTTTCTAAAGGCTAATTTAGAAAGTTTCAAATGTTCAGAGTCTGTTGATGCTGTTATGCGTCGTTTATGTGTCTCTGCGTTGTAGAAGGAAAAACGTGTCCAATTTATAGTTACTAAGGCGTATTTTTTAAATGTTCATCACACCAACAGTGTAAATAGCTAAATATGATCTAATTCCAACTTTCCCTTTGGTCACTATCAACAAGTTGACACTTCTATAGCACAATTCCTCTGTCCTATTTTTAGCGTACATTAGGATGAATTGCATCCTGTAAGTGCTTGTTTTACTCCACTGCCCGTAAAAGAGTCTGTTTAGGTCATGTAGGTGTCTGCTCTGTAAATATCTGGGGTTAGGTGAGATGAACCAGACCATTACTGATGAGGCAATGCAATGCTCAGTGCCTAAGTATTTTTCTTGACCCAGATCTTAGTCTCTACTTAGCTGACACTGTCAGCACTGCCCAGCAGCTTGAGCCACAAAATTCTGTTGCCTGAAGAACCTCTTTGCATCTTTCTCAACATGATTCCATTAATTTGACAATTCTGGACTTTTCTGGTTTGGGTAAAATAAGTGTTTAAGCAAACAGGAAATGACTGAAAGCTGAAAGGGAGCAATTGCTATCATCTTTCTGTAACTGCTGAATCATTTGTCTCTGTCTTTTCACCATTCTTTTACTGGAATTAAAAGGGGACAACTAAGCAACTTTGTGCAGCTAAAGACAGGTTATTGTTTCTAGCTTCTACTCTTTATTGGAATGCAGTGGTTTAGCACTCTGGAAATCAGGACATAGAAAAGTATATTAAAATTGTAGAAAATTAGGACAATAATAAAGAATGCTGGCTTTTTGCCAGCTTAGGTCCTTGCACATTTTAGGAAGGTATGGATAATCACTTGGACTCTGAAGCTTGTTTGTTTATTTCCAGAGCTTTTCCCTAAGGTGAGTGTGATAAATATGGGCAATTCATTTTCTCCACCTGACCAGAACAACTGTTTGAGTTTTAGTTTTGTTTTACAAGCTCACCCATCCACTCAATCTATATGATACATCTGCTGAGGGCATGGTTATTGTAAAGACTCAGAAGGAAGAAAACCAACACGGAAGCAATGCATTTAGTAGAGCTGGTTGTTATCCCATCTTTTGATCTTTCACAGTATGCCCAGTAACACGGACCAACAAAACATGATAGAGTTTATTATTGGCTTCTGGTCTGGTAAGGTTCTGATGGCTTCTGAAACACTTAAGGCTGCTTGAGTGTACATGCATTATTTAAATGTACACTATCACATTCCTATAAACAAATTAAAATAATGAGGTTTTTTTCATGGATATTAATTCTGGATTGATACTGGAAACTGAAATATCTGAAAATGGAGATCATTGGTGAACAATGGAGAACAACTCATGACACAAAGATGCCATGTGTAAGTTATTGTTTGGCTGTCTCTTCATATGCTCTTCTTAAGGAACCACAGATAGACTGAATTACCCATGATCTGCTATAGTAGCCACCCTTGCCAAGTGAGTATCCTAAACTGCTGGTTTGGGTTTTGTTTTTTTCGAGGGTTGGGGGGCATGGCTATAATATAGCCACTTCTGTGTTGAAGTCAAAACCTAAAATTCCAGTTATAAAGAATTTACACATGTTAATATAGAACATGTTTTTCCTTTGGAATTAAAGAAATACTGAAATCTTCACCTCTTGAAAAGCTGGAGTGCAGTCTGAATGTCTTTGAGGAAGGTATGCCTTAGTTAAATGCACATTATTGGGCCTGGAGTGCACAGTAGGTCACATTAGGTGATCCAACATCCTTTTCTGGCATAAAAGTGTATGAAACTATGAATTAATAATATGCCTATAATATCCTAGGCAAAAAACAGAGTACATGAAGACTAAGTCATTAATACAATGCTAACAAAATTCTAAAAGGAGAGAAGGTTACTCACAGCCTAGCCTACTATTACTGAAAATGTCTTCTTAATTACACGTCAACTGCATTAACTAAAAGATCAACAAGTATGATTTCTGTGGAGTGAAATACAAGGGAAATCTTATAATTAATGGACTTTTCTTCTCCTCAAGACACTTCCAGGTCAGACTTTTCTTTTAAAATATGATTGAAGAGATTTCCTTTTTCTAATCAGTAAGTCCGTAGTCAGAAAATTTACCCAGAAGTTCTTTATACAAAGAAGGAAGGATGATTTTATAACCTCTATGTTTGGGATGCTAACTTGGTGGAAGATACTTCAATCCCTACTTTCCCAGCCTTTCCTACTTTGATGAGATCGTTCTTGTAGGGATGGATCAGATAGTGACTTCATCACAGATTCTTCAATATATTTAAAATTCTAGTTCTCACTAGATTTGGAAAAATGTTTGACTTTGAGCAAAAACCTTTGAGGAATATCATCAAGTTATCTTTTTGGTACAAGACAGTAAAATATCTATAAAAGTCATGTAGAAAATCAAGAAACCCTATTACAAATGTCTTAGAAACAGTGAGAGAAAGATGAAGGAGCAGAAGAAGAAATGGGAAAAGTAATAAGGAAAGTTGGAGAAAATTCCCTGTTCCCTGTATATGATAATAATAGGATATTGCAAGGATGAAAGAGTTGGAAAGAGAGGAACGAAATTAAAAGAGGATGAGGTAAAAAGCATAAACACAGGGAGAAATGATGCCTGACTGATGTTGCTATAGAGTGTAACATTTATTGCACAGCTATGTCATGTTATAGTTTAGTTATATTTTGTAATGATGGGCAACAATAAGGTGGTTCTCTCTGTGCCTGAGAATAGGATATTATTTCAAATGCATATTTATTTTCCAGTCATTATTCACAATAAATGTGATCTATGGTTACCATACTGATCTTACAATAAACATTTGTGATTTATAGCCAAACAATGCATCAGCTAAGAAGCAGACTTATTAAGATTTCATAGACTTTCACTGTCATCATGTTTTACAGTCTCTTCTTTTTTCTTTTTTTTCCTCCCAGATTTTTTTTTTTCAGGTGGATAAGGGGATGGAGGTTTGCTGTTGAAGTGTATGTGTGTTGTGGTTTAACCTGGCAGGCAGCTAAAGAACACACAACCATTCGTTCACTCCCCCCTGCCAGTGGGTTGGGAGAGAATTGGAAAAAAAAATCAGTGTGTTATCAACATTATTCTCATACTAAATGCAAAACACAACACTATACCAGCTCCTAGGAAGAAAATTAACTCTATCCCAGCCAAAACAAGGACAGTATCCACCCCTTATTCCATACCATCTACATCATGCCCAGGTCCCACACTTTCCAATACATTCCAGTTAATCACCACTACTTTTGCTGTCTTTTGATATATACGCACAGATATCATTCCCTTAGTCTATGGGCCATCCCTATAAAATGTTCATTGAGTTCATTTAGTCCATGACTTTAGGTTCCATCCGTCAGTCCTTCAGGGCAGGAGAGACGGTGTGTGGTGTTGGACTGTTGCATGTTGAAGCCAGTTCTGGTTCCATTATCACTGCGCTTATACAGTTCTATCATTGCTGCACTTTGCTTGGTTTCATCAAAGTTCATTCTCCATTAATCTGGGTGATTCTTACTATAATACCATTACTATGGCATATAGCCACCATAGAAGTGATGATATACAGTATTATATAGCAATTAACATCGTACAATTTAATTAATTCGCTGTTCTCACCCAAAATCAAGTCCCTTTGAGGTACATATCGGACTTGCCATCCTCATGCATCACCCACCAAGTGCACCCAGGTCCTTGAGTAAAAGCAATCTCATGAATGGGTTTGCCCTTGCCAGAGGCAGGAGTAACCCAGACTGTCTTCCCCAACATATTCCTTATATACACGACAGGGACTTTATATCCATCTACAGTATGTAAGAGTTTTGATTGGGAGGGGTCAGCTCAATTAACAGATCCCCTGGTGTTGACTAACCAGGTGTCTTTTGCTAAATGTGTATCCCAATGCTTGAATGTCCCACCACCCTTTGCCCTCAGCGCAGTCTTTAGCAGCCCGTTGTTTCATTCAATGGCAGGGGATGTGATATACCCACTCAATGCCATGCTCTTTGGCCCAGGTGTCTATGAGGCTGTTTCGGAAATGAGTCCCGCTGAATGACTCAATTCTTTCTGGAGTGCCATGTTGCCATAGGACTTGTTTTTCAAGGCCCAGGATGGTGTTCTGGGTGGTGGCATGGGGCACAGGATATGTTTCCAGCCATCCTGTGGTTGCTTCCACCATGGTGA
>NW_009223837.1:14164-39347 GCF_000690835.1 Fulmarus glacialis | reverse complement strand
GTTATTTTTTTTTCCCCTTTTCCTTACAATTTTTTTATTATTATTCTTTGTTTGTAATTATTAAACTGTTTTTATCTCAACCCACAGTTTCTTTCTGATTTTACCCTTCCAATTCTACCCCAGTCCCACCGGGGCGAAGGGGAGTGAGTGAGCAGCTGTGCTTTGTTGCTGGCTGGGGTTAAACTATGACAGTTCTTCTCACAGGCAGTTACTGCCAGCTCAGCCCCAATCAGCTATGTTGTGCTAACAAGAGTGTAGTCAGTGCCAGGGCCTGCACTTCCAGGAGTTTTTGGAATTCAGGAGCATGGTAAAACGAAATGAAGGTATGGGGTTGTAAGGTAGGGTATGCCTTTGGTGAGCAGGATCCCAAAGACAGATCATGTTCTGTACACTTTGGCTTTGTTCTCTTGCCTGTAGTGCTCCCAAAGTTCTTGCACATCTGTGGCTGCTTCTCTGTCTAGCTTAAAAAGGGCTGTGCAGTTGCATAGAATATCCAAATTGGTACATGCTGATACATGAAACATAGAATATCCAAATTGGTACATGCTGATACATGAAACACATAAGGCAGGCTCCTGGAGTGACGCAGGGACATGTCCAGCATTATGTGCTGCCCCCAGATCAGATGTCAAGTTTGGAAGAGCCATGTTCTTGGCTGAAGAAACTGGTACTTTGTCCCTTATTGTCCTGAGCATAACTTGTTTGTGAACTCCTGTTCTAAGCTACTCGATCTTGAAAAAGACAGTATAGTTGACTATTCTACACTTTGCAGTTCTTTGAAATGTTATTCTTATCCAATCCCTTGAGATTTTTTTGTGTGCAAGAAATGGAGTTGGAGAACAAAAATAAATATAAAACTGTATCAAAGTAAAATATAAGCCCTTGCTCTGGAACTTAGAGAATTTGGAATTCCAATACACGTCTTCAGGGAGAATGCTTGTATTAAATACAAAGGAAAAAAGAACAAAGCTGCTGACTCGAATACCCATATGTTTGGCTTAAAGTGATCAAACACTGGCCTGCAGTATTCATGGCTGCAGTATTTTATTTTTCTCTAGAGATTAAGTTGAATAGCGCTTACTTTTAAGCTACCGAAGTGGCATGGAATCTATATTTGTTCAAAACGAAAACAAATTCTGTAATGGAGTCTGGTCTTGTTTGTCACTCTTCTTTGCTGGACACTCCAGCCTTCTTGTATTGATCATTGCTACAGGGCAAGACTCAGGCTTTTCTCTCAACCAGCCAGCCAGCTTATCTAGAAAGAAGCCTCTGATGGATGAATCCAGTGGTCAGGCAATATAACATGATCATTGATGGGTCTCATTTGGATAACTCCTTACTGAGGAACATGCTAAAATTCAGTGGTTTCCTCTTAATTGTTTCTCAGAAATTTAGAGCATAAAGTTGGAGCAGCAATTATGAATTCATCTGCCTATATTGAGGCACCCACATTGGACAACTTTATTTTCATGTTTGAAAGTATTCCTTATGCTTACAATGCACAGAAATGGCTTGATTTTAACAGCTGACGTTTCAAAAATAGTTATTCCAGCAATAAAGAATTGGTGTATCCGTTTGTAAGTAGACAACAACTGAAATCACCGCCTGTGTTTCAGTCTGTTTCTGTCATATTTTAAAAATACAACATACAGAGTACAGCCTTCTAAGGAAATTTTGCTTTTTGCCTTTAATTGTATCACAGTCTTTGCTTGTTTACAGTCAATTTTTCTTTGTTTATTTTGTAGAAGTGTGTTGTTTAAAGTATCAGACCGAGCTCAAGATTTTTTCACAACATTGCATTTAAAATAAGTGTCTTTCTTCATTGTATTTTAGGTGCATATTATGAATTGTTCAGATTTGCACATAGGAAATATTTATCCCCTTCAGGAGTTATGGTTGCAAGCTTTCTGAAGCAATAGTGTACAAATTAGAACACCAGATCCTTCTTGTGGCTTAGGGATTTTTTCCTTTCTGGGATATCTATTGCAGAAATTAAATTCAGAATTTAAGCTTTTGAATGTTATAGGAAAGAAAAAGCTGCTTGTGAGAATTGTATTGTTCTTTCACAAACCCGAGGAGCTTTGACTTAGGCTGAGTCGTCTGTTCCAGGCATTAATTCTCTGCTTTGAAGTAGTTTTAAAATGGTATGTTCCAGTTACAATTTCCATGATTTTATTTCATACTTTTTTCCCGTAATTCTGGTCAGTTCTGCTAGTGAACAATTTGAAGTTGTTCCAGATAAAATATTTTCAAAAGCCATTCTGTGTCTCTGTCCATATTCAGGGAGTGGGTTACTTTCATCACTCCTATATAATGAGAACACAAGGATATGGGTGTTGCAGATGTAAGAGTTGGAGATTTAAAGATTGCAGAATTGAGAAAGGAACATGATTTCTAAACCATCCATCATTGCTGACAGAATTCTGGTTAGCCAAAGTGAAACGAATTTCCTTTTGGTTTTGGTTCATTTCAGTGTTTCCCTGCAGAATTAGGAACCCACTGCTGGACCAGAGTGCAGTTAATGACATGGCGAGGAAAGTTTTTAAGGGGTCTGCAGACAGAAACTAACTAAGTTTAAGAAAATACAGCATCTTAGTTTGAGGAGATTGTTGGCTTTGTAGATCGTGCTTGGCAGGGAAACTTAAATTTCTGCTTACCACAAATTTATGGATTTAAAAAAAGAAAAGGTTTTATGAGAAACTGAAGCTATATAAAAAAGATACGGTAAATAATTGCTATAGTAGCTGTAGTATTAGGAGTTGTATTCTGGGCTCACTATAGACTATTTGCTGTTAACAAACATGCTGTAATCCCTTTGTTTATATTAAGTTTATTACTATAAAAGTCAGCCAATAAATAACTAAAATGCCTTTGCATCTTATGAAAAATATGATGTAAGAAACATGTGCTACTAATGTTAAGTCTCAATGTTTTGACAGAAGGAGACACAATGTCTTCCAACTGACCTGTAAATTGCTTCTGCAGGTTTCTCTTGATTTTTAGCAATACGTGCTTAGTATTGCTGTAGCCAGGCTACGCAAAGCATGCAGAACACAGTAAATTTTTTGTATCAGGTGAGAGTAAAGGTTTGATTCTGTGTTATCATTTGGTGTAAACTCGGTTATATAAGGTGAACTTAGTATCAGCTTACGTTGATACGAAAGGCACTAACAGTCACTAAAGTTTTACTCCTTTCATACTACTTCAATACTCCTACATTGTGTGACTTCTATTTAAAAAGAGGGGAAAAAAATTAGGAAGCACTTGAAAAACATAGTTTACATGATTATGAAGGATTTCCACGGGGCTCTCCATTTTGTGATTATAAAGTGTTGTGTACTGTATTAAAAATCTGCTAATGTACTGAATTCAATACAACGTTGTTATTAAGACATGCGAAGTGGACGAACAGTTTCCTCATTACATTTTAGACACCCTCAGTTACACATAATGTTAAGTTTTATTTGAGTTTACTTATCGTGATGAGCCTTAAACATTATACAAATACTGTAGAGGGCCAGGTTCTTGCTGCACCAAAACATTTGCAATTGTGGTAATTAAATATGTAAATTTGGAGTACAGCTATGGATGCATTTGCAGCGATGCTCTGGGCCTGATCAACCTTTTGTTGAACTGTCACTTTCTAAAAAATTATTTAGTTTCAGAAACTTTGAGCAGAGAAAAAACTTTACATAGATACTTTAATGAAAATTCACTACTCCCTTGGAATATTCTAAAGTTCAATTCTCTCTCGGAGTGAGAATGAATTATATTGAGAGAGAGAGCAATGGCATATACCTTATGGCTGTGGTTTGGGCCAAAACTAAGGATTCCCATACTAGATGATTCTATTGAATCATATCGTGGCAACATAATTTCAAAATCACTGTGCTACGAGCATGCAATTTGGAAAAGAAAATCAGCAAGTTAAACCAAGAAAATCCTGAACAAAGCTCTGCTAGGGATCCTAAATAATCTTTTAAAATACTGTAAGAAACAGTTTATTTCCAACATACCAAAGCAACTTTGCTGGCTTATCTAATGAATTTCACTGTTTTCTCTCTCTTGAAATGGGTGCCTAATTTTACTGCAGTTTGTCTAAGAAGTTCTGTAGAAATAGAGATTTCAATCTGTTGCATTAATAAATGATGTGCAGATATATGTCAATAAAGCTATAGCATTTAAAGGAGACTTAAAGCTATATCATTATAAGGAGACTTAATGTTTCATTTTCAAAAATGGTTATTTCAAAGCTGTGCTAGGGTAGGTTACTGGGCTTTTCTAAACAAAAATCCCTGGGTGAAAATTTGAACAAAAAAACTTGGAAACAATTTGTTATTGCTTTACCAGATATTCTGTGTAAAAGATACTTTGCTTTTGATTATGTTGGGTGAAATCTGTCATCCTGTGGTATCCCAAACAATTCTGTGCTGTGTAATTGTTTCCTTGTTGACTGAGTCACTCCTGCCATGATTCTGTTCGTCTGCACCACAAATGTTTAGCACAAGCTGGAAAATGAGAAGCTATAGTGCTTAAATGCTGTCAGTTCATGCTGTTTGAAGTTGAAGTCTTCAGTGGTCAATGGAAAATGAGCATGTAATATTAAATTCCAGGTTCTGCATATTGTTCTATTTTACTAGAGCATGTACGGTTAGGTTCAGCCAACTTTCCATCTGGAACGATCTTCAAATATAATTGTGTAATAGGATAATGGTAGAGCTCTGTTCATGTTGGACTGGCTACTAGAACCCAAACCACAATTAATAAGCAAATAAATACTTACGAAACAATGTTTCCAATTGACAAGATGTCATGCATTGAGACAGAATCTCGGATAGTGTGGTGTTACTTAGCTTTAACTATTGTGGAAGGTAAATTTGCCTCGCCTCCTAGTTCTTGAGTAAACTGTATAGCACTGTTCACCTTTAGTATTATTCTTTGAAGATTAATAATCAAATTAATTTTGAATGCTTTGTTAGCTTTTATTTAATTATGGATGCTCAACTAGTATGAGTAATCTTCAGCTGATCTTTTTTTAGGATGATATGAACGGTTATGAAGACTAGATTGTAAGTTTAGTGATTTAAGGTGCACATGACTTGGTAACTCGATAAGGACTAATGTTTACTTTGTATAATACTTATCCTGATATCTGTAGAAGTCTCTAATAAGATGTGAAAATGCTTATTCTGTCTTTGACTGTGTTGATTTTCTTCTAAACACAAACAAGTGCAAGGCTCTATTTCTGAGTCTGGAGATTGGCAATTTCTTTGTGTTTTCCTTTGCAGTACCAAAGTAAGACTTCAAAACATGTATTCATTTTCAAAGCTACTATTTAAGAATCTTGTGATCAACAGTGAAATTTTTAAATATTATGATAACTTGGGGGAGCCTATGAGCCCCAAGAAGTATATGTAGTAGAGATTATGAGCAGAAAGAAAGAACTTAAAGAGCAGAAGAATGGACACTGTCTATCCCTCTCAGTGATAAGGAAGCTGTAGAAATAGAAGATACAGAAAGTTTTTTCTGCCTATGTACAGCTAAAAATTAGGGTTCTGTGTAAATTCTACCTGCAAACAGGCATCTAGTAACCAAGCCTGTTAACAGTTGCAAGTCAAATCATCAATCTCATACCAGATATCCAAAGATACAAGAATGAATGCTCAAAATTAAGTGTTTGCAGAATTCCACATTTTCTCTGCCTTTTACACAGACCTGTTGTTTTCTAAGCAGCTCCCTTTTTTGTTGTTTGTGCAGCATTATGATGATAGTTGTTCTCTAGCCTTTCTAATTTCTCAAATTAACTTCTTTATTATCCCTGCTTTTTTCTGAAATTTTCCTGCTATGTTCATGCTCCTGAATTTCAAGATGTGACTGTTTGGATAGCCTTCAATATGCCACTTCTGATTTCTATTTGATATCGTAGACTCTGTTTGTACCTCTGTTTGTACTATCTCCATTTTGAAAGTGTGGTTTGATTGCCTTTTCTCATTCTTGTTTCTTACCTCCTTTTTGAGATAAACCCTGCAAGAAGTGATAACAATTCTTGGATCTCCTTAAAGTAGGAGAATGGAAGGGTAGGGAGTACAGAGAGCGGAATCGATGAGAACAGAAACAGAGATGGGAAACTGGCTGCACAGGAGAGGTGTAAACTCCCCAGTGAGAGGGAAGATGGTCCTTAGTTAAGGGTAGAACCTAGGGCTTGCCTGGTCAGGAGATTTTCAGTACAATGCCTGTGTGTCCATCTTCTGCTCTTGTGTCTCAGAAGGGATGTGCGTATTGCATACCTAGGCGGTCCATGCGACTGATCTTCTGGGAAGCCGAGTTCTTAAGCAGTTAGCGAGTGTAAGGGCTATGGGTTTCACTTTTCCAAAAGAGCAGCAGTGGAGAGTTGGAGCCTGGGAAGTGTGCTGAAGAGGGGAGAGCAGCAAACACTGCTGGAGTCCATTTGGACTGAGGGAGTTGAGAAGGAGGTCACTTAGCCTGCAGGCACCTGCAGCTGAGCTACCTCATGCACATCAAGCCTGGGTATATTCACCCACACCACCTTCTTGTCTGGGCATAGAAATAACCCGATTGTGTTGGACATGCTGTAGCCTGCTGAATGTCCAGCTCTGGCAGATGTACCGGCTTCTATGAGGTAAGTATATTGCTGTAGTCCAAGACCCAGCAGACTTGTGCTGCTACTGCCAGGTGGAAAATACAACGCCTAATATAGAAAATGTTCTCAGGGCAAAATGTTATCTGTAGGCAGCTGCTGCTCTTATGAAGTGTTTATACAAATGAGTGTTTATTATATGTACTTAGTTAAAAGGCTGTAGTTGATGCGGTTTAGTCAAGTAGTAGAACATTCTATTCTTCTGCTCCCTCCCCCTCAATCATAGATATCATAATAAAGTTCAAAGCGACTTTTAGTTAGTATGTTCTGCTGTGTTGGACTGCCTGCAAAATATTAGCTTCTTGACGAACATACTTAGTTGTGGGCAGCACTTCAATTTATCTAAGCTAATAAGCTAATACTACAGTTAAACTTTGCTTTTCTCTTTTCAGGTCTTGGGCTAGATTCAAATGAACTTCCCAGTCAGTTGAGTTTCTCCGACTGGCCCGAAATGAAGAAAAAATTTGCATCCATATTTGCACAGAAGACACAAGCTGAGTGGTGCAGCATATTTGATGGTACTGATGCCTGTGTGACCCCTGTTTTATCCTTTGATGATGTTGCCTCACATCAGCATAACAAACAAAGAAGTTCTTTTATCAAAAATGATCAGGAAGAGATAAGTCCCAGACCTGCTCCTCTTCTATCAAGGACCCCTGCTGTTCCATCGTATAAAAGAGATCCTTTTATAGGAGAACACACAGAAGAGATACTTCTGGAATATGGATTTACTAAGGAAGAGATTACTAATCTTTATTCTGATAAAGTAATAGAATTCAGTAAACCAAAAGCTAATTTATAATCTCTAACTATTCAGATCAGACAAATTTCAGGCTGATACAGTACGTTTTTATGCATTAAAATAGAATTACATGACAAATAAATGTTTGCATATGCAGCTTTTAAATAATTTTTTTTTAATTATTGACGTTTTAAATGTAATTGAAAACAATGGGAGTTATGTATTTGTGTACCTGGATGGTCTGCAGTCTAGAATGATACCAAAATTGTGTTGAAGATCTACACAGTTTGCTTACTAAGCAGCTGTAAATCCTCAAAATGTTCCTTTAAATATCATATCCTGTGAAATGTTTGTTTCTTTTAATTCTTAGTTACACCGTTGCTTTGAAATATGTGTTGTAATTACATGAAGGAATACTTTTCATAAAATACAGTTATATTCTTTCTGAACAAGTGATTGTGTTGTTTACTCATAGATTAGATGGGATTTTTTTTCCTCTAATCATAATAATTCATTTGCCTTATCATGCCAAAGCAGTGATCGAAATAATGTTGTTTTCTTATGTGCTGCTGTAGAGTTATTATCATAAAGTAATTCTATTTAATAACCTGACTACATTTTCCTAATGCAGTCTCCTGATTATATTACATTTGGAATTTCAGTTTGCCTAGAAAATCACTTCAGAATGAAATTTGTTATTTTAAAATAGCTGCCAAGTATTAATGCTGTCCTCTCTTTTTGGAAAAATGGTAGGCAACTTAGCTGCACGGGTTTTAAACAATGGTTATTCCATGGTGGTTTTCATTTCCTTCAAAATTAAACCATCGTTTGAAACAGTCTCCTTCAAGGCCAAAAAAAAAAGCTTTTAAAAATAATAATTATATTTTATGGCCTTAATACAGTTTTCTTTAGTCTGACATGTCAGGAATTATGATATGAGGGGTTGGATTTTTTTATAATTTTGTCAGAGTGTTTACCTTGCTAAAGATTAGTTTGTTGCTTACAAAGACTTCCACAGCTGAAAAATACTTTAGCTCATTTTACATGTGTCAGCATTATTACTATAAAAAATTTTTTTACATTCTACTACATAAACACCTGCCTGGAAGCAAGAACTATCTAGTAAGTCCTGACAAATTAGATAAATAGTCAGCAAAAGCGTCTTAAGTTTCCAGCTGATAATCACTGTAATGTAAATTACTGATTATTATACACCTTTACAGTAAGATCTGACAATTTGTTTAGTCCTGGGTGCATCCGATATCGTGTTGGAGAACAATAAATGTTGCCAATTGTAATCCCCAGTGCACCTAAGTTTTGACCCCAAAATCGCTAAGTCAATTTAAAAACTCATGTTAACTTCAGGGGTTAATCTCAGGGGTCCGTCCTGGGACCAGTACTGTTTAATATCTTCATCAATGACATAGACAGTAGGATCGAGTGCACCCTCAGCAAGTTTGCAGATGACACCAAGCTCAGTAGTGCAGTTGATACACTTGAGGGGAGGGAAGCCATCCAGAGGGACCTGGACAGGCTCAAGGATTGGGCCCATGAGAACCTCACGAAGTTCAGCAAGGCCAAGTGCAAGGTCATGCGCCTGAGTTGGGGCGCTGGGGGAGGAAGGGATTGAGAGCAGCCCTGCTGAGAAGGACTTGGGGGTACTGGTGGATGAAAAGCTGGACATGAGACAACAATGTGCGCTCGCAGCCCAGAAGGCCAACCGTATCCTGGGCTGCATGAAAAGAAGCATGGCCAGCAGGTCAAGGGAGGTGATTCTGCCCCTCTCTTCTGCTTTGGTGAGACCCCACCTGCAGTACTGCGTCCAGCTCTGGAGCCCTCAGCACAAGAAAGACATGGACCTGTTGGAGCAGGTCCAGAGGAGGGCCACAAAAATGATCAGGGGGATGGAACACCTCTCCTGTGAGGACAGGCTGAGGGAGTTGGGGTTGTTTAGTCTGGAGAAGAGAAGGCTCTGGGGGAACCTTTCTGTGGCCTTTCTTAAAGGGGGCCTATAAGAAAGATGGGGACAGACTTTTTAGCAGGGCCTGTTGCAATAGGACAAGGGGTAACGGTTTTAACTAGGAGAGGGTAGGTTCAGACTAGAAATGAAGAAATTTTTTACAATGAGAGTGGTGAAACACTGGCACACGTTGCCCGGAGAGGTGGTCGATGCCCCATTCCTGGAAACATTCAAGGTCAGGTTGGACGGGGCTCTGAGCAACCTGATCTAGTTGAAGATGTCCCTACCCACAGCAGGGGGCTTGGTCTAGATGACCTTTAAAGGTCCCTTCCAACCCAAACCATTCTATGATTCAGCATAGGTTGGATCAGCTGCCTCACTCAGGTGGCTAACCTGAAAGGTACAGTTTTGGTATGTCACTATAGATTTCTTTTATGGCCTTCTCTGGGCAGGTAAGGCTGTTTAAAAAAACACCTAAGTGATTGTGATACCCTTTGTTTTTCAGAAACATGATCAGTTGTGTTGAGGTTGGCACACAGCAGATACAAGAAAAAATTCACCAGTTGCTCTTTGGCAGACCTCTGTCAACCTTTTTTCTGCCACTGACCCTCTAGGGCAATAGGTAGGTTCACTTATCTTCACGAAGTGCACTGAAACCCTTTTCTGGATATATATTATAGATTCTTTTCCCCCCGTTCGATCAAGAGGAAATCAGCACTCTGTCTGGTGCTCAATGTTGTTTGCTGAACAGAAAGATGAGGGCTCTACTTTCTTGGTATCACCGCTCTCTTACAGCAACAAGAGGAATAGCTTTGTGTCACGCTAAGCCTGCACCTCGCCCATGTGATGTATGTTCCCATTGTATGTGTGTTTTGTGCTTAAACAGTAGTCCTTTAGTTGTGGATAGTTGGGAGCTTTGCAGACGCCAAGAACTCAGATCTGCTAATGTTAACACACGCTTCCCCGCCCCCTTCCTTTCATAACTTGTGATCGCAGAGCCATGAAAGTATGTGAGTCCCTCCCCCAGCACAGACCGATCCCACTCGGCATATGATCTGGGCTCCATGTCAGCCAGGGCGGGCAGCACCGACTTGCCGGAGCGCCGCGCGTAGCCAGAGCCATGACCTTAACGAAAGAGAGTTCCCACAGGGCTCTTCCACCCCCTTCTGTGGTGGCCAAGGCCGACATGGACAGCACCAGAGAGAAGGAGGCTCTGCTGCAATCTGTGACGAGAACTGGAGCAGTGGTGCCAAGGAAGCGAGCGGAGGGAAGGCTGGTCATGCACAGCATGGCGATGTTCGGCCGGGAGTTCTGCTATGCCGTGGAGGCCGCCTTTGTCACGCCGGTACTGCTCAGTGTAGGGCTGCCCAAGAACCTCTACAGCCTGGTGTGGCTCATCAGCCCTATCCTGGGCTTCGTGCTGCAGCCCGTGGTAGGTTCAGCCAGTGATCACTGCACCTGTAGCTGGGGCAGGAGGCGACCTTACATTCTGGGTCTGGGCATCATAATGCTGTTAGGCATGGCTTTGTACCTCAATGGGGACGTGATGATCTCAGGTGAGTGAGGGGCACACGCTGTGCTGACAGACAAAACGCATCCTATTTTTGGTTCCTTTTTTCCCTGCTAAAATGGACTGTTGAAATTGGGTATCATGTTACTCAGCTGCATTGAAGGAGCTGGGGAACACCGAAATCTTCATATACGTTCAGTCCTAACGCTGCATGTTATGTACCCTGTACATAGTGTTCTGTAGTTTCTGCATGTGATTACAGCATGTTGTATGTTGGTGTGGTTGCCTGATCAGTTAATACAAGTAAAGCACTGCTTAGGCCCAGAGAAGTTTTTACAAACTAAAATCTAGCTTGTTAAGTTAAATGATCAATGTTGTTTGTGTGATGTAATAGACATCCAAACTGAGTATCTATTAATCCCTATTTTAGATGGATTAGCATTCAAAATATGTATCTTTAATTATTGCAGCACTGGCTTGACTCGGGACTGTGTTATGCTGCTGAATAATAGAAATCTGTAACTCCTTGGAAACCGTGTTGCGCCCGGAATATGCAAAATCAAATAGGAGTGATGTCCCTAGATACTGTTATGAGATGTAACTTCTCAAAGACTTGATGGAAAGTTGTTGCTGTCCTTATGACTTGGCAGAGGGGGGAGGTGTGTGTTTTTATGGATTGATTTTTTTCTCCCTTCCTGGATATCATTGGTGTTGAATATACTTGTATATTTGCCCAAAAGGAGACGTTACAGTCAACCCTTGATTATCTAAAACAATGAAAGGGTGGGACAAATAGAATAAAACAAAAAAGTGTACTACAAAATGCATGTGTGTTAGGCTACCAGAGCATGCCATGGAGGTGCGGAGGAGTAGATTAAGGCTAGTGATGCTCTTGATTGTGGAGCTTGGCGTACCCTGAGCTCGTGCCAACTCAAGGCAGTAAGTCAACCTAGCACAGCTCAGCGCTACACAGACTCATTCACCCTGCTTCTCTGATGTGGTTCTGGTATCGCTGCTCTCTCTTGCATAATTAAGCATTGGATAGATTTGGAGGTATCAGGGAAGATAAAATGTAGTTTTGCAGAACATGGCACTGTTGCTGTCAGAATGAGGGTGTTTTTCTTTTTGTAGCTTTCATCGGTGAGAGAGACAATCAGCGGACGTGGGCAATAGTCATTACCATGCTGGGAGTAGTGCTTTTTGATTTTGCAGCTGATTTTATTGATGGCCCCATCAAAGCATATTTATTTGATGTCTGCTCTCATCAGGATAAAGAGAAGGGTCTGCATTACCACGCCCTCTTTACAGGTACTCAGATCCCTTCCTTTCCTCCCTACCTCTCAAAGGAGGGGAAGGTAATTGCATGGATTTTATTCTTACTGTGTTTCTAATCTTGAATGAACTGATCATCTGATCCTGTGCTTCAGTCACGAGTCTTTTGTTGCTGGGTTTTCACTACTCCAGAGGACAGCAACTTGTGATTGCTGCTACAGGAATTCTGCTGCAGAAGGCTGCAGGCATAAATATTTACAGTAACATAGCCATGATTTAAGTAAGAGCAATTAATTATTTAAAAAAGTGAAGTAGTGTTTATTCATCTTGTTCTGATTTTTTTCAAGTTTCTGGTGAAGCAAAAATTAAGGGATGTAACTTGTTTCCTTGCCATAGCACATAAGAATAACATTATTGACTCAGCATGTGACACAGAGAAAGATCACAAACCAGTACAGTTGATTTCTGTTCTTCGACAGTGCTCCAATATGTGCTGCCTTCCTGTATAGAAGAAATAGGAGTTCTGTGTAAAATTCAGAGCTTCACAACTTCCATGAAATCCAGGCTCTTGCAAATGAAGTAAGAGCTTCATTTGCCTTTACACATGTTTGAAATGTTGCTGAGTTACAGAAAGAAACCTTCCGTACAGAAGGAAACCCATACTGCCTGAGCACTGTGTTGAGAAAATGCACAGGGAAGACAGATAAGGCTGTGTACCTGTAATGTGAATCGGGAGGAGCTTCCAGCCATGTCTGGGAGCAGTCACTGTAAAAGGACTAGACGAAAAGCAGACTAGATGAGAAATCATGCAATCTGTGTGGATGCAGATTTTTGTGGCTATTGAGCTGTACCAAGAGCAGAGACACGTAGATTCAGTGGCAGTTACTCTAGTGGAGGAGGGAGGTGTAGTAGCTATTGACAACAGGCCGATTTTGGACATACGAAATAGCTGTGTCCAGAAACACAGATTATAAGGGAACCTTAAAGCCACATGGGAATGAAATCAGTATTATCCGTTAGAAACTGACAGATAAAATTTTTAACAATTACTTGTTTGGACAGAGAGGGGAGTGAGTCTCTATGCATATTCTTGCCTTCAGCAGAACTCTGGTTGCAATTTTTCCTTGGATGATAATAAAAAGGCTTGATTTCCCAATTTGGAGCTACAGCTGATTCATTTGTGTACTGAGCTGTGAAAAGGTATGTGGGACAAATCACATCAAATAAGACTGGAGGAGATTGCATTATTTGGTCCAGCACCTGTGCCCTCTCTAACAAGATCATCAGTACCTTAACCCTTCCTGATCGGTAATTACCTAGCCTGTTCTTGAAATCCTCCCGTGATAGGGGTTCTGCAGCCCTCCCAAGCAGTCTGTTCCAGCACTTCACTGGCCTTGTTGTTAGACAGTTTTCCCTAAAATCTAACCTTAATATCCATTCCCTACAATTTACATTTATCATGCCTTGTTCAATCCTTATTAGACAGAGACAGTAATCTTCCCATTTCTTTTCTAGCTTCTGTTTTAGATATTATTTTGTTTCCCCTATTTAGTTCCTTCTTGTTACACTAAATATCTCCAAGATTTTGCTCTCCAGTTTATCTTCAGTGTAAGGTTTGAACATGAAACTCGATAGCATTGCAGTTATGAAACTTACGACCACTGAGACAAGTGGAAGGAAGAGTGTATATACCCAACATGCAACACTCAGTCTGCATTCCAATATCATGATTGCTTTTTGTCAAAACAGTATGCAAAGATGGCCTCAAACATCAAACATTCACTCTGCGCAAACATTTAGTGTAGGTTTTCTTCAGAAAGTTGTTAACAGCTTAATTGTTTTTCGTGAGAACAAGCAAGGATACCGTCCCCTGTAAAATGCAGTAGAACACAATGAAGGAGGGCCATAATCAGACCCAAGAAGGAAAAAAGTACAGAAAGCCCAGAATGAAATAAAAATCCCATGTTTTGTAGGTGAAGCAAATGTAGGTCCTGTTACCTCTGTAAATGTTTGTTGGACAGAATGATTCTACCACACATTGTCTTCAGTTCTCCTAAGCAGAAGAGTAGAAGTACTTCAAAGCCCTGCAACGCGTCCATCCTGCTTAACTCCCAGGCCCTGCAAAGCCCCCTGGTTAACAGGGTGTCAGGACTCTGCAAAGGTGCTTCCCCTACCAGAGCTCTGTACTGTATGTAGCAGTGTGCGCTTTCTTGTGCTTCTGAAACTGTGTGCACTAGTAACAAAAAGAAGAAATTTTGAAAAAATCGAACTGAACGCTGGTTTTATTAACTTCAAGACACAAGGTAGCATTCTCATTTTACCTTGTATTCTAACTGTTCTGAGAAAATCAGTAAATGGAATTACACATTTGGTTTTGATCCTTTTTGTTTTCTTTTCCAAGTGGTGAGGTACTTAGATTTTGATAACTACAAAGCAATGCTTTTGGTTTTATTTCCTTTTTTTTAAATTGCACATGAAGACAGTATTTCTGTTTAGATTCAGCTGCATTAAATACATTTTACAAAGTCAAAACTGTAGATAGTCTCAATATAATTAAAAAAAAGTTTGTTCTGTGAAGTTTTAAAAAACCCATAAATTTCAGTAGAATTTTATTTTGTATTACTCACTGTTTCAAAGAAAATAAAGCCTCAAAGAGTCAAGAAGAGAGATGGAGGCCCATGTTACTATATGTTCAGGCATTTTTTGAGACCTCTGTCCACCAGAGCCGAGGAGATTTTTCAAGAGATGTTTTGGTAACTGCTCACGTATGTGATTAGCTCAGTATTCCTATTTCTTGTGATTAATATCCGGAGGGTGATTATTCAGTCATTTCTAGAGGGGATCACATCTTGAGGGTACTGTGTACTGTTTGTTTATTTTATCAATGCCAGTAGATCTTTTTTCTCCTTTTTCCCACGCCCATAGGTTTGGGAGGAGCCCTGGGTTACCTGACAGGTGCTATGGATTGGGGTCAAACTGTACTAGGATATTCCTTGGCATCGGAATTCCAGGTGATTTTCTTATTCGCAGCCTTGGTTTTCCTAATCTGCCTTACTGTACATCTGCGCAGTATTCCTGAGGTCCCACTCAGATTCGAAAATGAAGAGACAACGTTCTTGTTGGAATCCTATAAATATAGCTCCGTAGAGGAGGATATCAAGAACAGTTACTTAAAATCAACACATACTGAAATAAAGGCTGCAGCTAAACAAGGGAAACCCGCTGTTACGTCACGTGCAGAGGTAAGTGCAGAGATCATTTCGTAACCCATATCATTCCATCCTTGGAGACCCTTTAATTAGCTAACGCTGACTATTTGGAATGGAGTCCTTTCACACACACAGGAAAAGAATCCTCCACTAGGATACGGGGTCCGTAGAAAGCCTGCTTGTTTTTCTCTTTTGTTATTTACAAAGTATTTCCAGCAAGAGGGACGAGACGGACTAGTCCTGATGCTTTGAACAATTGGCAGGGTTGAGGGAGAACCAGGTTCAGGTTTCTGCTCTGTGTCAGTCTCCTGGTATCATCCTCATGCGAATTTTGGCAAGAGGATATACTTTGTCCTTTAGTCCTGACAGAATTAACATCACATTGCGGACAAGGACTACAGACCATTAATCTTTGATATAAATCTCTAACTCCCATTGAAGTCCACACACTTACATACATAATACATACGAAGCGTTTCTTCCCCGGTCTGGTACACGTTCCAGTGATGCTGCTGCTCAACATTTCATTGAGGATTTATTGACAGTACTGATGTGTTTAAAATTGCTACTTCTACAACAACGCTACCTCGCTTCTGGAGTTTTAGTTTTATTTTGCAGTGATGTTGTAGCTGTGCCTTTGGCAGAACTTTCAGGTGGGAGAGAACAGCGAGTACTTTTAAATCATCACTGTTCTTTTGTTTCTGCTGCATTTTTATGAGAGAGCGCTTCAGTCTAAGGCAACTAGGAAAAGGTGAATCTGCTTGAAAAATATGTGAAGAGCACATTTTTAGAATGGTTTTGGGAACAGATAATAGTTTATACTGTGTTGTTGATGACTTTTAGTGCTAGGAATCCTCACTGCACTCTCATGGTACTCTAGGTAAGCAAAGGCTAATGTATATGTTTGGCTCCTAGTACAATAATAAGTGACGAAACAGTTGCTTGTTGTTTTAATTTCACTTCTGATCTCTTGGTGTTATGTATATTTATCCCTGATACCGGTCTTGATAAATCAGGCAAAAAATACTGACAATGTGCAGATGGTTATAAGTTAGAAACCTAAACTCACGTTTAAGCTACAAATAAAAGGGATTTATTATCTTTTACTCTTTATCATGTGTATTATAACAGCACTTGGTATTCCTAACCTGAAGAAAAATATTATTACACCAGACACAACACAAAGGTAGAATAAAAGATGAACACTGCCTGATGAGAATGCCAGACAAACACAGAGAGGGGCAGACAGCAAAGCAACAGTTTTTTGGGAGAATATGGCTAAGACACTGCAATGCCATCCCTGTTTCCCCACCGCAGGCCAACTTGAGCAGCCAGCCTTCTTCACCAGCACTGCTCACTCTGAGCATCCTCCAAGCTGTCAGAGGTGCCGAGTGTCATTGACT
Organism: Fulmarus glacialis; assembly: GCF_000690835.1. Classification (NCBI taxonomy): domain Eukaryota; kingdom Metazoa; phylum Chordata; class Aves; order Procellariiformes; family Procellariidae; genus Fulmarus; species Fulmarus glacialis. The sequence goes on along the minus strand of NW_009223837.1, from coordinate 22,593 downwards.
GCTTGGCCCATGTGGGCTCTAAAGAAAGGAAGGTAAATGAAGAAGAGAGAGCAGATGCAGTGAAAGCAAGGGGAGCAGACTATGGGTTGGGGTAGCTCTACCTTGGCAAGAACTAATTCCACTGAATCAGTAACGTCTGAGACCCAAGGTGAAGCTCTGGCGTCCACTGTGGCCAAGCTTGTGCCATTGCCCTCCTCTCTATATTTTTAGGCGGACAGCCTGACAGAGGCTCACAGGGATTTGATCTGTCTCATGTTTCTTTGATGTGCCTGGGCATGTGTAAATTCTAGACACTCACTGCCTTAACTGTCTCTTTCTTGTGACACATGTTTTCTGAGTTCATTCATTACTGTAATTGCTTCCTTGAAGAAATGGTTTGGCTTCCTGTTTTTCTGTGTCTCTTTTTTTGCTGCAGGCATCATGGCCCTATATCTTTTAATTAAGGACTGTGCTCTTACATACTAATAGCTACCATGATTACTAATGAGATTTGACCTGTTACAGTATGAACAGACATTCAAAATGATTCGTCTTTTGTTCTTTAGTTTGGTGCCAAATTACTCAGGACCTACTGCCATAAAACCCAAGTCTTATTGATTCCTCTGTATCCTTATGAATCATCCCAGGCCTTGAGTTGTAGTGATTTTATATAGAAAGTGATTGGCTATTGTGAGCTTTTGAAGGATAGGGCAGTTAAACGGAGCCAAACTTCAGCACATCGTTTAAACTAGTGTGGGATTTGTGTGTTGGTGTGTATTGATGCGTGCATTAAGCATTTCAGTTTCCATTTCCACTCTCTAAAATATCTAAATAGAAAGCAAGCATATCTAGCTGTCAAATTACTGTTTGTAACTACAGCAGTGTCCTTAGTAGTTCCCTGACTTTATGTTAACACTTTAATTGGAAAGGTTTTAAAGAACTGTGTGGAAGAGTTGAACAAATTAAATAAGCCAAGTCAAACGGTAGTAATTATCTTTGAAATAACACTAATGAGTCAATGTGGAATTTTTTTCGTTGTTTTTAATAACTGTAGAAGAATAGAAAGTTTACCCTGTTTAAAAGAGACAGTGATGCCAAGAGAAATTCCAAGGGATTTGGACAATATGCAGTTCAAGGTGAAAGTCAGCAACTTGAATTTTGGCATTTTTTTCATTCCTGTGAGGATTAAAAACCTCCCACTGGAGCGAAGTATTTTCCAACTTTGTATGCGGTGATTATTCATAGAGTAGCTTGAAGCATAACCTAGTTCAAAGGAAAGCAGAATTGTGAGAAGTAGAACATTGAAAGAAGGAAGGAAAAAACGTCATTATTTTACAGCAAATTGAAGGCAAAATTCAGCTTTCCAGTAATGAACATAACTTTTACAGTTCTTCCACGTTTTATGACCATACAGCTTCCCTTACCATCCCTCCCAACACTGTTGCCTCTAGAGAAAACTGGAAGTGTTCCATCATGCACAGATAAAATAGTATCTTTTTTTCTTTAAAAGCAAAGAATGATACAGGAGCTTTAAAGCACTAAGAATTGTGTGTCGCAAATGCCTGACATCAAGCATACCTACAGTACTAAAAAAAATTCAAGTGATACAAGTGATCTGGTGAATGTGGCTGGAAAAGAAACTGTGAGAGCGTTTTTGGGCACAGCGCTCAGACAAGGAGGAAGGAGATAAGGTGGGGCATTGAAGGTGGTGAGAAATTTTGTTTTTCCCCATCAGTGAGATTTGTTAACCAGCACCAGATTTTGAAGTAAGTTATTTCTCCCATGGGATGAGGTGTGTAGGTGCTGAAGCTCACGTTCTCTGGGTGCCAGGATTTTGAGTGGTGCTGCATCTCCTGGGATGTACCACAGTCTCTCCCTGCTTCCTGGAGGGGAGGACAGTACATAGTGGAAATCTCATGATACGCCAGAAGAAGTGAAGTTTTCTAGGGAATTTAGCACGCAGTAGGGAATGGCAACAAGTTCTTAGAAGTCCCGTATTCCACAACTGATATATTTTAATTCTCAGGAAGTATTCTGAGTTTCATTTTTTCCATGGCAGCTTTAAATTTTCAATGTAAAGCTGTTTGTCTCCATAAAGAAATGATTTTTGTTTCTGTTTTTGGTTTTTTTGAAACTCCACTGAATCCATTTTGGCAGAAAATTTTCACTTGGTTCTGCAAGTAAATAATAATCCTACTGATTATAACAGCAAGAAATGTTACATCCTTGCTAATATACCCCAGCTCTCCCAGAGTCTCTGTGAATCCTTCAGATGACTTTATTAGGCAATGGCTCTACAAATCAAATATACATTGAAGGACATTCAGTACCCAAGCAGCCCTTCCTAGCAAAAAATAAAAGACTTTGGAAGTTTCATAATTAGAAGATGCTGAGGCCTTTTTCATTTGCTGTCAGCTATTTTATTAGCCTTCAGGGCAATAATACAGTATTATTGTTAAATACTTGCTTCTAGGATCAAAGGCGGATGACTCCTAAATCACTTTTGAGGACACTTTTAAGCATGCCATCCCACTATCGCTATCTCTGTGTGAGCCACCTCTTTGGATGGATGGCTTTCCTGTCCAACATGCTCTTCTTCACGGATTTCATGGGACAGGTAAAAGTGTAAAATCCTCTCACTTCTCTTCCCTTGTAGCATCTCCTTCTGCACCAAAAAAAAATGAGACAGTGTCATAATCCCGAAGAAATGACAGTGGTGGCAGAGCCAGTTGTGTCTGGATGGCTCAACAAGAGTTTTGTAAAACAGCTAATGGATCTCAGGCCCTCGTTCTGAGCCAGTCTGTTAGATCTTTGGCGAAAACCTTTTAGTATTTGCAAGGCTATTTCTGTCTATCTAACTGTTCCAAACGCAGGTCTCAGAGCTGTTCCAAACACATCCATTCTCCGCTTTGGCTTGGGAGCCGCTCCGAGGGCAGGTTTCCTAACTGAAGCAATGCTGATGTTCTGGGATGCAGCTGGCCTTGTCCAGGTGCCTGGGCACCCTCGGCACAAAGCTGTCCACCTGCGCTGCAGCCTCCCTGGCCTCAGGCTCTGCAGCTCCTGCTACTTGGTAGAGCTGAAAGCTCTTATCTCCTTGAATTTGGGTGTCCCTGCCATACCTCTTTAAACCTTTCCCTGAGTCCCTTCTGCCAGCCGTTATTTGCCTTCGTGATACCCGGTGCTCCCTTTTCCGTGCCATTCCCAGGCAGTAGGACTCTATGTCCCTGCCAGTGATTCCTGCCTATACGATGCTGACTGCCTCCTTTCTTCCAGGGTGCAAGTATGCTCCTGGCACAAATCCCCTCATTACCACTTCCTTTCTTCTGTGGTTTCCATGCCATATTCCCATTTCCTTGCCTTTTTTTGTCTGTTTAGGTGAGAGGGAGGGTTTTTTTTCCTGCAGTGTATATGAACAACTGAAAGAAAAAGTTTTGCTTGCCTAGATAAGGAACTGAATAAGACAATTACTAGGTGGAAAAATAAGTGTGTTGGGGTAAGTCTGAAAGAGATAACAAAAAAATTAATTGTAGTGAAAGCCTAAGGCGAGAAGGCAGAAGTGGAGAGAGAAGGAGAGAGGGAAATAAGACACCCAAAGGTAAAAGAGCAAATGAGTCAGTGTAGAGTGGACAGTCCAGGAAAAGGCAGAGGGTAGTAAATAAGGAGGAGCTTGGGACGTGATAATCTGGGAGAAATAAGTGCAAAACCTGGAGAACTGTGAAGGGATGGTTAGGGCACTGCTTAACAGACTTCTTGGGTGCTAATTATCTCCCCCACCAAGGATGAGGCCCTGTGTTGGGTACCCTGTTCCCCTAAGAAGGAGGTATTATATACGTGTAGTCCATCCTTGCCTTCTGTGATCTTTGTGGTCTCTTTCAGGTTGTATACCAGGGTAGTCCTTATGCACCTCATAACTCCACGCTTTACCTTACCTACAAAACAGGAGTAGAGGTGGGATGCTGGGGGCTGTGCATCAATGCAATTTCTTCATCAGTCTATTCTTGTAAGTACCCAGGGATGTATTCCAAGGCTGTGTTTTGAAACAGTGTTTAAACTGTTTGCTACTTGCCATTGTTTAAAAAAAATAAAGCAATGCCAAATTAACTGGGTTTTTTCCACACTAAAACTTTAAGAAATGTTACATACTCAGCATTGTTAGAAACTCGAATCTTAACATGAACAGTTCCTGACCATATGGTGCAGGGGTCACTTTGGGAGTAAGGCATTGTTCTGCATGTGAACTGACCCTGAACACTGAAAATCATCCTGAAGTTAAATGTTAGACTAAAATGGATGCCACAGGCATCATTCGGGGATGCTCTTTCACCTAGCAGTGCTGTAGCTGTAGGTTCTCAAAGGTCCCTCTGATGGCCTCTCCCCATCTGCATTCCTCATAAAATAACTTTTTCACAATGCAGTAGAAGTTCTTGCCAGAAGCATGAACCTTGCTCTCCAAAATTATGTATAAATACGTTAGCACAGTTCCCCAGATAGATTTCACCATAGCTGTTACCAAGGATTAAAAAAAATACTTGCGATCCAAAAACTCAAATGAGTAGCATTTTGGGGGCTGAATTGAACATCTAAAAGAGGCTTGAGGGAAATCTTTTCCCCTTTGGAGCATTTCTGTAGAGCCTTTCTCAGCTCAGACAGAGGTTGATGCCAAATGTTCGCGTTATAATCAAACAGCGGAAATGTCTGGGGTTGTCTGTGAGGGCAGTTCTTCCAGAATGGTTGTTAACTACTTCATCTCTGGAGTTGGCTATGCCAGAATAAGACTATTCTCTGAGAGAGCAAGTATTCTTTGGCAAGTTTATACCTATAATAATTTGAGGCAACTTCCAAAATCAGTAAGATTATCTCCTTCATTGTATTTTACCCCTTAAAGGAACTCCCTGATGAAATGTGACCTGTTTTGTTTTACTCTTATCAGCATTTTCACTTTCTTTTCACAGACCTGCAGAAAATCCTTCTGCCATACATAGGATTAAAGGGACTTTATTTCATTGGATACCTACTTTTTGGATTGGGAACTGGATTAATTGGCTTGTTTCCCAACGTCTATTCCACCCTGGCTCTCTGTTCCCTCTTTGGTGTCATGTCCAGCACGCTGTACACAGTGCCATTCCACCTCATTGCAGAGTATCACAGGGAAGAAGAGGTGAGTTCAATGTCTAAGGAAGGGTAAGTTTATGTCTGTCTGGGTCTGTTTAGTCTATTTTGGGAGAAAACTGGATAGAACTGGTGAGCAGCTTTTAATTTTAATTTCAAACTATTTATGATGACGCATGTTATGAATGGAAAGTTTCTGACAGAGAGAGTTAAGGTCCCAGCTCCAAACTCTTCAAACAGTCCTGCAGTGAGACAAATAATTATTTACCATCACAGCTAAAACGAAGCCAATTACAGTTTGTGTTCAGGCAGTAAGCAGATAACAGGACTCCACTTCGTGTTGCCTTCAAGTGCTAACTTCCTTACATCCTTCCTTCCAGCTGTATTAGCTGAGGACTTAATTTCTGAGTTCCTAAGGTTAATAACCACACTGTAAAGGCTGGAAGAATTCTTAGTTGACTGCAAAGTGTTGCAAAAACTGTTAGCTAATAAAGATACGAAATTCATATAGTTTTACATAGTTCAGTATTAAATTATATACCATGTTCTCATTACCTCTATAAATGTCTGGGGTTGGTTTTTGGTCCTCCACAGCATGAAATCCTGTTTACAAGGAAAATCTGAAAAGCTTGCATTCCTTGTATTGTGTTACTGGGCACAGCAGGATCTTCATGTCTTGTAAAGTGTTGAGCTCTTTAACAGAAAAGTTCTCTCAAGTCTCTTAAGTTAGTGAGAGACCTGGAAACAAGAAGGATTAAGGAGGGTTGGGAGGACTTCCGAAAAGTTCTCATTATATCTGGGGATATTTGAAGAAATTAATAAAGGAAATGTTGAACCGTTGAAAAACAACATAGAAACATAGTTGATACCAGCACAGGGCTAGATCAAGTCCCACTTGAGAACACGTCCTACTGTTCTGTTCAACTTTTAAGCATCACCATGTGAATAATGAATACAAGAAAACTCTTAATTATTCTATTGAATCCTAAGAGGATGTCTCAATGTGGTTAAATATTTCATAGATCTGATTCCCAATTTTTCAGTTAACTTCTCTGTTCCTTCCAACAGAGAACGATCATGATGAAGTTTTAGAAAGATATAACAAAGGACAGGGAATGAATCCAGTTTAGGGCAAGATCACAATCCTAACCTTGGGCCAGACAACTCAGAGAGACGACTAAAGGCAAAATTGTAGTCTAGCTCTGATTCAGAGCTGTTCCAACACAGAAGTGAAATAAAATATGCTGAAGTGGGCATGGAGTTTATATTTAATAGCCTAGTATATTCAAATGTTACTTGTAAGACAACTGATTGTTTGTTGTTTGGTGTATGGTACTTGCTATGACAGATGTTAAATTATATATAGTTCTATGTTAGATCTGATGTTAACAGAATTAGCTTTATCTCACATCTTCTATAATGTACAAGATAGAAAAAATAAAGAGGAAACATCAAGTGCAAGATCACATTCATTTACACATTCATATAATTGTGGCCAGATCTACTAGCGCATAGGAACACTGGGCACAGCCCAGCAAAATAGATATAATTCCGAAAAAAATTGTGTCTAAAATTGGAAATATTTCAGGTGAAAGGACTGTATCATCCCAGAACAAAGAGCAGACATTTTCCTCACTATGCATTCTACCAAAATCATGTGCTGGGTTTTAAAATGCTGCCATTTCAACTCCTGTTCTGTGCTGCTGTTCCCTAGGATCCAAATTCAATTTTGTCCACTGGATTAGGAAAAGACTATTTGTCTCCAGTACTTTTGAGCTTTGTGTGGTAACAGCTCAAAGGCAATGTAATAGGTCTTGCAAAAAGCAAAAAGCATCTTAATGGCCGAGAGTATTTGGATACCAGAAGACAGCAGCACAGCTAGCCTACAGCATGGAAACCTCTTGTTTGTTACAATACAACCTTCTCCATTCAACAGCCTATGTAAGAAGAAGAATAAATATGTAAACTATCGTGTAATTTCCCAACAAAATAGAATAGTTCCTTCCTGGAGGGAATCACAGAACAGCTGAAGTTAGAAGGGACCTTCAGAGATCACGTAGTCCAATCCTCCTGCTCAAGCAGGGCCACCTGGAGCAGGTTGCCCAGGGTCATGTCCAGTCTGGTTTGAATATTTCCAAAGGTGGAGACACCACAACCCCTGTGGTCAAGGTGTTTCAGTGACCAACTACCCTCACAGAGTGCTTATATACGAGATGCTTGTATATAATAAATGAAGCCTTTTGCTCTGCTATGTATATCATAGCAGATATACAGATAATCAGTTAATAATGGTCTTCCGTAATGTAGAAGAATCCTAGTCTGGACATTTGTTTTCAGATATTTTTTTTTTCCCCAGCAACAAAAGCATTACATTTAGATTTCAGTGCTGAACTCCTTTGTGTGCTTTGAGGCATAACTTCAGAGCACGGTGCTGCATTATAACAAATTATGATCTGTACGTGTGTGGGACAAAGTATGACTCATCTTAACATCCCTTTGAGGCTCTCCTTCAACCATGAGAGTTGGAGCTAAATTATCCATGATGGGGTATCCTGTACTGTGGAATGTCAGTCTGCCAGAGCTCAAGTAGACCTGAACTTCAAGGAAACGGCTAATTTTTCTGATCAAGTTTCAATTCTTTCCTTGAGAGAAGGGATAGAGGGAAAAATTGCAGATGGGAGAAACGGGACAATTTAGGGGAAGCTTGGAAAACTCATTATCACTTGTAAAATCTCTGGATTCCGCAACCTCTGTGGGACAAGCAGAAAAACAGAAAGGAAGCAGAGAGCTATTGGCCTGTCTTGCTGCACCTGGGGGTCGTGACAGTGCCTTGGCTGAGAGCTGCAAGTTATCGGTGCTGTCTCATCTCACTGGGTTTTGTTTTGTGTTTATTTGCAGAGCCTGAAGCTGCAGGATGGGGAACAAGCTGGAGAGCGCGGGCGAGGGAAGGGCATTGACTGTGCCGCTCTCACCTGCATGGTCCAGCTGGCCCAGATCATTCTCGGTGTGGGCCTGGGGCTCTTGGTTAGTGTTGCCGGCAGCGCAGTCACTGTGATTTCGGCATCTATGGTGGCACTGATCGGCTGCTGCTTTGTTGCTTTTTGTGTTCGATATATGGAGTAGGACTGTGTGAAGCGATTGGAAGAAATCTCCCCAGGGGAGCGTTTTCTTACTGGGTCAGTAGCACCGGTGCTGTTGCCGTGCTGATACTGCTGGTATGTCCTCCTCTCTTACCTCCTCGGAGCGGTTGCAATTCCAGAGCTTTGTGAAACGGAGACTTGATAAAACTGGTTGCCTAATGTCTCAGATTGAAAGCTTCTGTATTTTGACTGCTTTATTAC
>NW_009223837.1:8980-14133 GCF_000690835.1 Fulmarus glacialis | reverse complement strand
TGCTGACCTCAGTGTATTAACACGCTATTACATGTGATGGTGTGTACGCCCATGGTATCTTGATGCCCTACATGAGGAGTCATTACGAAATTCCTCATTACCAATTTGTGGAAGTTAATAGCTGAAGTATGTGATAGATTGAAGAAATAATAAAAATGGACAGAGTTAGGAAGAAGGTTGTTATTTATATTGGTTTTCAAGTAACTTAAGTTTGGAGCTATTCCCTCTGGTAGTCAAAAGCTGCAGGAGGATCAAGCAGGTGTCAGAGGCCATGCAGGGTGCAATTGTGTAATGATTAATAGCACTGTTAAATGGGATCAGTTAATTCCCAGCTACTGTCAAAAGCATATTTGGGTTTGAAAGATGATTGGAATATAAAAAAGATTGAAGCCTACTGTTTAAAAGCATAACAGTAAAGTAATTATTTTATACTGGATCCTGCTGCTTCTGTATAAATGAAATGAAAGTACTGACTGAGCTTGTCATGGAAGTCTGCATAAGGCTGCTCTGCAAATCCATGTGTAGGCACCTAAACAATCCACCTATGCGAAACAGCTGCCATTTCTTCCTTCTTAAAAAAAATGGTCTCTTGACTTTGATACTGTAATTGAAAAAATAAACTTGGCCAAAATAAGAATGCTATGAATGGTTGTAACCACTTAAATCTTGACATTGAATATGACAGTATTTACCTTAAAGTAGCATCTCTGTTTTCTCTATTTTCCTTCATGCATCTAGCTTTGAATGAAATGGCGTTTGCTCTTTATAGAATACTGTAAATAAATTCAGTTCTGCAAAGCACTATGAGGAATTATTGTACAGTAAATACTTAAGTCCAGTTATTTCTATTTAATTGCATATGAAGCTTCATTCTTATTTTTATAATATTGCCAGAGTTTTGAAAATCCTGTGTTCGTGAAAGTGATACGCTGTATTTTTGCTGTGCTTCCTCTGCCCTGAAGACTGTCATATCCATTTGCTATGTTACATGCTAAGCCACATGAAGCCATCTGCTTATGCAATATTGTTAATGAACAGTGACACAGAGAGACTGTTGCCAGGTGTGGTGTTTGTTTGTTTTTTAAATGTTGCACATGTATAATCAACACTGTCCAATCAAATGCACTGTTGATCTGATCAGCTCTTAGAAGCTCCACATGACACGAACTGACAACGCCACAAATAAATGGTTAGATTTGAGCATAAGGTGCCTCTGCACAGATGCACCAACTTCATCCTTTTTGTATGTTTTCAAGAGTAGAGTGAGTAATTTATTCTCAGGAAAAATGATTTTCCCTTAGGCAAACTCTTACTAATTATGACAAGCCCATGGCAGCCTCAGCTACCTTTTCTTGTTGACGATTGTGTCTCCACTGTAGGCCCAAAAAAAATGGGGCTCGGTGCACGGCAAACCCTACCTTTCTTCACAGCTCCTTCATCCTGCCTTGTGAAAAAGCCGTGTTCTATCATTTCTTTCATTTTGTGGCTCTTCACGGGTGGAAGAGAGAAGAGAGAAGCTTGGAAGACTGAGCCCCCAAACTGTGCTTGAAATACTTTGTAGGTGCTGAGATGGCTGGAGCACAAGGGTCTCAACCAGGACAAACAGGAGAAGGACAGAAAATGAAGGATGCTTTTCTCCTCAATTCGCTTTATGCCATAGTTGACTCACTAACTTCCATTACTCAATATCTGCTGGGAGGAGGAATTTTTAAGGGAAGAGCAAGGCTTCTGTGGAGCCCTAAAAATAGAGAAAGGAGGAAGTGATCTGGTTTTGTAGGGCTGCAGGGCTTGAAGCACCATGTAAACCCGTGCTGCAGGAGCTGAGGACATAAAGCTCCGACTCCAGTGTGAGGCTGGGAAAGGAATTTTGCAATGTTTACCTATGTCTTTGTCAATATTTTCTTTGAGGTTTAACGCCATCAGAACACTAAAATTTGAATGGTCAGTCCTATCTCTGCTCCATTACACAAAGAGAGAGCTGGCATTGATTCAGGCCCATGGAGTGACTGTAGATCTGTAGCAACGTAACAAGAACTGTGAACCCACAGAGAGAAGAGAGATGTGACCATCACGTATATCAATGCTTTTATTCACAAATTTATTCAGCGAAAACTGTTTCAGGAACTCACATTATCATCTTTCTCATGCTCTTTCCTTTTAAAATTCACTGCAGAAGACAGAACAGAATAGAGTCAGTTTTTCTTTGGAAATCTCTCCATAAAAACTTCCTATACTTGTTTCTAAGACTTCAAAATAATATCTTTCTAGTGGGTCTTCATCAAAAACAGCAAGCAGACAAAAAACTATGTGCAATTTGAAAAACAATGTTTAAAATAGAGCAATTATGGTGGTGCTCATTCTGAAGTAAAAAATGTATTTCAGGTGTTAGTGAAAAAAATCTAAAATGTTGCTAATTCATGAGAGGGATAAAATAAGTATTTCTTTCAGCACTGGAAATACTACAATATTAAAAATGTTAAAGGCATTGAAGAACTGTATTGTGGTGCTACTAATTTAAGAAGTTCCACCTTTTCTGTCCTTTTACATTAGTTCAGGACTTGCATTATCAATATGATCAGTTATTGTACTTAATATCAGCTTTTATTGCAATTATGTGAGTTTCAAAGTTAGAAGTACGCTGGGTTTGATATTTCTCATCTGGTTTTATTTCCATATACATAAAATCAAATAAATAAAGATCTTCTCTATATTGTGTTCACGCAAATGATACATTTAGATGAAGACAAGATGTCTTGAGATAACCAATTCCTCCTCCCTCCCGCCTTAACAGAACTAGTCATGGCTGAAAAAAACGAGGCAGGAAATAAGTCTGCTATCTTATCTTCCTGACACTTTCCTTTTTATTTCTCTTATGAATGCCTGCCACTTACCGCTATTTAACAAGCAGGCATGCCATGCAAGCAAACCATTCAAGGAAGTTTTGGTTCTCTTGTTTAGAGGACTTGCAGTATGAGTAACATCACAATTGGGTTTTTTTCCAAAGTTCATTCTGTCTTTCACAGTGATCTCATTAAGTTTCCTTGACTTCCTTGAAAACAACCAACTCAGGTGGTTTGTGGGAGACAATTTTCTTCCACATAAACCACACAAGTCAGGATGAATCATAAATGTCTTTGCCTTGGCAGAACTCACAGCTTTAGCATTGGTGCCCATGAATTTGTGCCAGTCCCTGCAGCATGTCAAAAGATAGAGAGAATGGTGTAAGTATGAGATGTGGCAATGATGACATTTGATATTTCTGAACTGTAGAGAGATTGCTTCATGGAGGAAAAAGGTGCTGTAAAATGTCTTCAAATGATTTTTGGCATGATAAAGCTATAAAAATGATCTATAAAACAAAACTTTTCCCTCCAAGTTTCCAGCATTCATTTCTTATTCCCTAGCTGCTCCTTCTTTGTTTATTCAAGCAGCAAATGTTCGGGGCCACTTGTCCAAGACTGAACTGTGAAAAGCGATTTGTAATTCTGTTGCCTTGTACAGTGTATTCAGTTTCACACATTGCTCCTTTAGGTATGCAAGGTGTGTTAATCAGTTGTATTTTCTAAAGTTTCTTCTTGGAAATGAACTTTTTACCTCCCCATGTATTAATATTTTACCTGTGTATTAAAGATAATGACTTCACATCATGCAGAGATATAAAACCAGAGAGTATTGCCTTCTGTTGCTCCAGGTAGTACTACTTGCAGTAGTCGGAAAACAAAATTCAGTGCTTTCCACTCTGGATTGCACAGTAGACTGAGACAAGCAGATTCTGCCTGTTATTTTCAAGGAGAGAGATCTATGACCTTTTCTAAAAAATTGACTTCTTTTTGAAAGGATAATTATCAAAGGCTATGTCTCCTCCAAGGAGGAGAGGGAATGGGGCTGCTGTCTTTCTAAGGATCAAGTACTTCCCTGCCCGAAGGCTGGGTGCTTGGTTGCCCCCCGGTGTTCAATGGCATTATAGCACTTCTCCAGAGCGTAGGAGCTGCTTGCCTTTTCCTTGCATCATTTTCTAACCTCAATCCTGTCCCTCTCTATTTCATCTTACTCTAAAGTTTCTTTATAGTGATGCATTGCTGCAGTTCAGTTCTCTTTTTTCATGCATAGACAACAAAAGAAAGTTGTTTGTTACCAGCTGTAATGCAGCTGCGTAATGCCAATGAAGACAATGCCATACAGACACGTGGTGGTAGGAGCCCACTGAGGACATCTTAGCATCAAACTCATGGTAGAATCTGGCCTTCGAAATCTTCAGTGTTAATGCCAAGAGTCAACCCTGTAGTGCGGCTGTCCCCATTCGTTTGGCAGATGACTTTTTGTTGCATTTGTTCCCAACAGGTAAAGTGCATCAGGAGGCAGGGACAGTGGTCACAACACATAGACAGGACAATAGGCAGCGTCAGGCTCTTTGACACCTCTGTTTTCAGGGCCCCTCTGCTCACTAGGTGCTGAGGAGGAGAGGGAAAAACAGGAGAACTGTGGGGTCTAAAGAGCAGCATGAGGGAAAGCAAAAGGTTTTGTCAGAGATGCCTTTTGTTAAAGGCTGGGAGGACTAACCTGGAGTTGCATGGCTGGCAGATCACCATATAAGCGCAAATGTATCTCAAATTATTTGTTTTGTTTGTCAACACTCAGATCTGATTTTTTTTTTTTTTTTGATAAAAGAAATGCCATCTTGCAATACAATTTGCAAGTTATCAGATTCCAAGGATTTTAAGGGCTGAAGTACTTGTTTCTTAATAAGTGCTGAAATTCCAACATAACACCCAATCCCAGTAAGTACACCTCTAAGAAATATATCCGAAATATTGTTAGATTGCCATAACATTGCAAAATGTGGCAATAAAACAGTTGTTAAAGCTATGGTTATCTCTGAGAGAGAGATGGCACCTTATCAAAGGGTGTTGTTCTTTTCTGAATAGGAATTTTGGTTTTTTGAATATTTTACTTGGAATGACTTTATATCAAGTGTACTCAAAATTCAAGATTTCAGTCTACATCTCTGAAAATGTAATCCCAACTTTGAAATTCAAACTAGAGTCCTCTTTTCATTATTCATGATCAGCTGTACAGCTTGAGCAGTTATTTAATACAGTGCTTTAGGATCCCTGTTACCTTCAGTTCAGGAGCTCATGGGTAGCTCTCTACAT
>NW_009223837.1:8049-8948 GCF_000690835.1 Fulmarus glacialis | reverse complement strand
AGCAGGAAGTGCTTTTGATGGGCAAAAGGAAGTGTATATTTCCTCTGAGCCCCCTCAGCTGTTTCAGCAGAAATAAAAAGCAGTAAAAACATATTTGAAATCTGTTTATGATCATAAACATATGATAAATGATTTGAAATATATAGTAGAAGATTACTTGAGGGCATAAAATTTTTAGAGGTTTTTCAGAATAAATGTCAAGAAAGATAGACATGTGCTAATTCTACTGTATTGGAACAAAGATGTATCTGTAGCAATTTATTTGCCATCATAGAATCACACAGAAGCACAGAATAGTTGGAGTTGCCGCTGGAGATGACCTAGTCCAATCCCCCTGCTCAGCGCAGAGTTGCTAAAGCAGGTTGGTCAGGCTGTGTTTGCTCAGATTCTGAGTATCTCCAAAGATGGAGACTCCACAACCTCTCCGGGCAACCTGTTCCAGTGCTTGACCACAGTCACCATAAAAAAGGTTTTTTTCTTCCATTTAAATTAAATTTATTGAATTTTATTTTGTGCCTGTTGCCTCCTGTCCATTCCCTGGACAACACCGAGAAGAGTCTGGTTCCATCTTCTTTAACCCCCACCCCCATCAGGTATTTACACATATTGATAAGATCCCCCTGAGCCTTCTCAGCTCCAGGCTGAACAACCCCAGCTCTGTCAGCCTCTCATCACATGGCAGATGCTCCAAGCCCTGTATCAAACTGCAGCCTCTCCAGTAAGTTCATCTCTCTCTTGTACTGGGGAGCGCAGAACGGGACACAGCATGCCAAATGTGGCCTCACCAGCCTGAGCAGAGGGGAAGGATCACCTCCCTTTTTTCCCTGTATCAGAAATAGTGTGGCCAGCAGGAGGAGGGAGGTGATCGTGCCCCTGTACTCAGCCCTGGTGAGGCCGCA
>NW_009223837.1:0-7692 GCF_000690835.1 Fulmarus glacialis | reverse complement strand
GGTGGAGTCACCATCCCTGGAAGTATTTAAAAGACATGTAGATGAGGCGCTTAGGGACATGGTTTAGTGGGCATGGTGGTGTTGGGTTGACGGTTGGACTCGATGATTTCAGAGGTCTTTTCCAACCTTAATGATTCTATGATTCTATGATTCTATGATCTGCTAGCAATGCTCTACCTAATGGAGTCCAGGATGCTGTTTGCCCTCTTTGCTGCAAAGCAGCATGAGTATTACTGGCTCATGTTCACCTTGCCCATGTAGATCCCCAGGTCCTTCTCTGCAAAGCTGCTTTCCAGTTGATCGGCCCCCAGCCTGTACTGGTGCTGGGGGTTATCCGCCCTTGGGTGCAGGACTTTACATTTCCCTTTGTTGAACTGCCTGGGGTTCCTGTCAGACTGTTTCTCTAGCCCATCAAGGACTCTCTGAATGGTGGTCCAACCCTCTGTTGTATCAGTCATTCCTCCCACTTTTGTATCATTTGCAAACATGCTGGGGTGCACTCCGTCCCATCATCCAGCTCATTAATGAAGATGTTGAACAGCACTGGCCTCAGTATTGATCTCTGGGGCACACCACGGGTCACTGCCCTCCAGCTGGACTTTGTGCTGCTAATCACAACCCTTTAAGCCTGGCAGCTCAGCCAATTTCAATTCAGCTCACTTTCCACTCATCTAGCCCATTCTTTATTGGTTTGTCTATGGGAATGTCATGGGAGAGAGCATCAAAACCTTATTTAAGTCAGGATAAACATCATCCACTGCTCTCCCCTCAGCCACCAAGCCAGTTGTCTCATCATAGAAGGTTACCAGTATGGCCGGATGTGATTTCCTCATTGTCTTAACTCTGGGCTAATTGTTGGTAGCTAAGAATTTATTTTAATTCTATTATCTCAGTTTTAGGATTTGGCCTGAAAGGAAAATTGAAGTTATTTGATTTTCAGACTTCTTGTCTAAGCTGATCAGAGACTTTTTCACACCTACAGAGAGAAAGAAGTAATTTTTCTGCAAGATTCCAGTTTTATCCAACATTAGGTTAGATGTGACTTCTGAACAAAAGTGGAAAGGTTCATTGAACAATGATGCTAGAATTCAGCATTGAATAGTTAATTTGATCATTGTGCAATGAGTGTACTCATTCAGTTGGTCTGTGCAAGGAACAACACAGATTCTTGGAGAAACAATATCTCATTGTCCCAAGGAATGGATGAGTGAGGGAGAGAGTTAATATCTGAGTGAGCTACCTTTATTTTGTTATTTCCCATACTGAATAGTCTGCAGTCAGTCACCTTAATTTTCTGTTAGCACTCCCCAAGCAGGTAGGTCAAGGTTTCAAAAAACTTGCACAACTAAATAAATTGTTTCTGTCTCCAGGTGTTTTTTTGGCCCAATTTGCTCAGGCATCCCTTGAGTCTATATTTTATAGTTAAGATTTTGGGAAGGACTCTGAGGCTATGCACAAACATAGGCTGAGAAACCTGCACATACGTGTAGGATTTGAAAGAGCTGGTTCTAAGGAAAACAACTCCCTGCAACTAGGGAACACACCTAAGGCATGTTACCAGCTGCACTTTAGCAAAGGAATGAGTTAACTGGCTGCCTAGCATTTTTTTGCAGACTTTGTCTCAACCGCCACTGCACTGACTGATGCTGAGAATGTACCTGGAGGAGATTCTTATAACAGCTTAATCATGATAAAAAGATATTTTCAATAACCCCTTCTGAATGGATTAATCAGAATTCTCTTTTGAAGCAGGAGAGAAATAACCCTCACTAAAAATTGGAGATCCAAGCTCCCAATCTAACGTCCTTGAGCTGCACCGCAGCCATACCTGTGCCTGCTCAAGCTCAGGGATACCGATTAGATCAGAGCTTCTGCACAGGCACTCAATTGAATAATCAAGTTTTAAAGCAGACAGTCATGAACAGGAATGAAGGGGACTGGATTTTTTTTTACCGCTAAAGTGAGTGCCAAAATAACTGAAAGAGAAAGTGAAGTGATATTTCTACTGAAGAGGCATTTCAAAGGGAAACCTGGAAATGCAATTGGAGGCTGTTATTGCATTAAGAGCTTGGCTAGTTATTTAAGGGGGAAGATATTTAAAAGTCCTTAGGCAATCAAAGTCAGTGCCTAATGAGAATATCTAGGCTTTAAAGGTTCTTTCAGTTTGTCACTAGATGTCAGCCTGCACCTTCTGGTCCCTATCATTCTGTAGCAATGTGCACCTCTACCAGCACCCCACCAGGAATCTCCAACAGGGGAGACTGGTCACAAAAATCTCTTAAAGAACTCGTAAGTATTGTTTTGCATCTGTCAGCTGTGTTTATTTTAGTCCATAAAAAGACGATTGTTACAAATGAAGACATGAACAGTTGGAGGAAACAGGAGTGTTTTTGAAGAGTGTTGTACTGGTTACTTAGAAAACCCCCAGATACCCAGTAGGATTTGTTGTTGTTAACATGTAGTCTCAAAGCTGGAGCTGGAAAGACCTTCTGTCAGGCCACACACCTGATGCTGTGTGCACACTCAGAGCAATGCCCCTTCCTTGTAATGCCCAGGCTGGCGCTCCTGCCCATGCGACACAGACCCCAGATTTCATGCGCTGGTAGTTGGGTCTCACAGCATATGTGAAGAAAAATTTCTCTCTGCTCATGCACAGCTAGAGCAGTGCTCTTTGGCCATGCTGGGCACACACTGACCCGCACAGCCTGAACTGCCAGTCTGGCCTAAACCAACATTTGGGCAATTGCGGACGGGTTGTGCCTCTTTCGAACAGCAGATTCATGACCCCCACCTGCTGGATCAGTGACTTAAGAGACAGCTGCCTTCTAAGTCCATAGTCCAGTCCCTACACAGCCAAGGTATCTTCCTATTTGGGTGATTTGCCAAATGTAAGGTTTTTATCTCTTTAGTGATCAGATACCTGGGGCTTCCTCTGAGCATGCTATCTCGCTAGTATTCTGGGTTGTTCTGAACATCATCTATTTTACTGTGTTGTTTTGCTGGCATGAAATTATGTCTACATTGACATCCACAAAAGCACATGCATTTTGTCATGCTGAGCACTGCAGAGGATTTCTTTTAGGCAATTTGCTATCTGCTGAAATTCATAGTTATGCTTTAGACACCTGGATAGCTTTTTATGTAATGCACAAGAACATTAAAGCATCAGGGTAGGGATTAAAATTCCAGCAATCCAAGCAAGAAACTGTTCAAAAGCAAACACTAAGAAGAGAGTCTGGCTTTGAGATTCATCCCATCTTCTTAATTTAGGTACTTTCTCCTGGCCTATAGAGATACAGTTAGATCTCTCTGAACTCTGGAGCTAAGTGTTCACGGTATCATTTTCTCACACAAGAGTGTAGCTTTCTTCATGTGCTAGCACAGGCTTTCTCCCAGAACATGTGAGGCCCAAATGCATTTCTTGCAAATCCTTTGACACATTATGCTGCTAGATTTATAGGTCTAGAAAGCTCTCAGGCTCTTGCATAGCATACTGAAACTTTAATGGAACCAGGACCTGGGAGCAAGTTAATCATTGTTCTTGGAAAAGGGAGACCTAGTATCCAAACCTGGATCCAATTTCTCTTCTGTATTTACAAGGGAAAAAATCTTGGCAATTCCTCTTTGGGGCTCACACCCTAACCACTATGCTGCAAAGTAGTGTTCAAGGGCTTGCTTTCCCTTTATGATCCAGCAATGGTGAGCTACTCATGCAACTCAAGCCAGAGCATTTGAGCACATTCACACAGTAACCCAGAGATTCAGTCATTCCCCAGGGATGTGGAAGGGGGGACGCTGAGCTTCCTAGGCTGTAGGCAAATGCTCTGCCTGCTTATTTAGTGTTTCAAAAGGGAAGAGGAAGGAGCATAATCTGCACATGCATTGAAGGTGGGACAGGAGAAGCATATTTAGACATAGATGCAAAGGGATGGGGGGGAACAAGTTAAGTTTACAGCCACTCCTAACTTAGTGTGGCCTGGCACGGGGTGTTCTGTGTCGGGATGCAGAGCTGCCTCCCTCGCTTAGGATACACACTGCTGCCAGTCCTCACTGAGAGATCCCCATGAAGCATAGAGATAAATGCTACAGACTTAAGCAGATTTAGGCATGCTCAGGAGCAGACTTCTAGGCACAAAAAATTTTACTAGAAAAAACTTCAAGTACCTACAGACTTCAATTGGCAGCCAAGTCAGGATTTAGGAACTTAGAGGTGCAGTTGTACAGTACTTAGATGCTCAAGTTCTTCTGTGGATATATCTGATTTCTTTAGAGTCTTTCCATCTGTATAAATATGTCCATCAGCTGCCAGCTCACTTCTGCTGTTCTTCTCCAGGAACCTGTATCTTCCCAGTTAGCAAATGGCCAAGGCTGTAGTAGAAGTCTCTTCTGCCTTGAAAACACAGAACAGCTTCTCTTTGCAAGTAGCAGAACCAGCTGCTTCCAGACCAAACCTGAATTTTACAACAGGAGTTACTCACAAGTACAGTAAACCTAACAGAGTCTGCAAAACATAATTGCCACTAACGGCACTGCAATTTTCTCTGGACAGAAATAGCAAGTTTGCTCCACATCAGTACTTAGAGGTGACAAACAATCCTCTGAAGAAATGCTTTTTTAGCAGAGTCGGGCAGATGTTGGAGTTAGGCTGCAGGGGAAGGGGCTGGAAATAGAGAGGGGTTTTGAACAATGTATTTATGTATTCATCCCATATGCAGTATTGCCGATTAACAAACTTGTGTTTTGACAACAATACCAGGACTGTTGCATTTTTCCATCTTTTAAAAGAAATATTGTGACCTTTCCTTTTTAAATTATCTTTTCCTCATAATTTAAAAAATATTTTAAAAAGTAAATACATAACATTACCACAAAAAGTTTCATGGATTAAATTTACACTTTTTTCATGCCCTTAAAGGTTAGTTTCAGATCCACATCAAATTATTTCCCAGATGTTTCTTTGGAACACAGGCTGGGACAGGCATTGTCCCTGCCCTTCTCCAGGGTGTGAGAGCACTGAACCGCAGGCTCTAGGGCTGCTCACACCAGAGGAACTGAACTGGAGTTATTGGAACACTGGCAAATATCAGTGCAGACCCTTAACAGACACTTTAGCGGAACAAAAACCTTTGTGCTTGGTTTCAGCTGAACCCAGAAGTATCCCAGAGCAAGCATCTTGAAGTGGCTATGATTTGTTTCTTTTTCCCTTCTTTTATTCACAGTTGTGCTGATTTCCTGGAATGAAATACAAACAGTCTGAAGCACAGCAAGAACAAAGCTTGCAGCCTCAGTGCCCTGGGAGAGACGCCTGCCTTGCCACACACTGTTTGGGGCTGTGGTTTCCCCCCCAGTAGCCTGGAGAGAGGCAGGGGAACACGATGTCAAGGGGCTCACACCCTCTCCTCCAAATCCAGGCAAAGCAACACCTCTCCATGAAGCTGCAAGTCCTGTCCTTGGGTTTCCCCTTGGCTCTCTGGGTTGCTCTGTATCCTGGCGGCAGCGGAGGGGATGGGGAGAGCTGGAAAAGCAGATCCTGCACAGATCCGGAGGGGAGCACAGTGCTCCTTGTCCCCTTCCTGGGTCCCTAAGAGAGGGGGAAGGGGCCAAGCCTGAACAAGCAGGAGCCTTGTACCCTCTTGTCCTGGCTATTCCCATCAGGGCAGGTATGAAATAGGACATACGCTGCCTGATCCTTGTGCCCTCACTGGAGCCCAGGGAGCAGTGACCGCAGCCGGGCTGGCATCATTTACAATGCCACACAGCAGTGAGAGAGCAGCCCAGCTCCCTCCCCTGCCACAAACACACACACAGGGGCAGGATAGCTGCTGGCCCCTTGCTGCTTGCACCTCCAGGTTGCGGGGGACACAACTGAGGCCTCCCAACCTCACTCCACCGCCTCTCCTCCCTATGGTACCCTGGACATCCTGCATCCTCACCGCATGGAGTCCCATCACCCTCCTCAATTTCTCTTCCCCAGAACAGGTAAAAGCACTAAAAAGCATCCCATAGAGACACCCCAATCCCCAGTGCACCACCACTGCCTCCTCCTACTCCTGTTCTCCAGTCTGGGGGACATTTTCAAGACAACAATTTCCATCAACAAGCTTCCGAGAGCAGACACAATCCCAAAAGAGCATCTCTCACACAGAAGCCCTCCTTTACCCATCCCTCCTCCCCTTGTCCCAAGGCCACATCTTGCACAGATCCCGCAGTCCCACACCCCAGACCCCCCTGCCCATCTCAGCAGCATTGCTCTGTGGAGCTAGCAGGCAGCAGGTCATAGCGGCTGCTGTACATCACCACCCCAGGGGGGTAGTAGGCCACCTCCAGCTGGACAGTTGCAGCAGGGGAAGAAGCAGTGACGGGGTGGACGGGCACCAAGGCGTGCAGGGCCTGCTCCTCCTGCTCGGGCTTGGTGGTGTCGGTGAAAGGGCGCATGGTGGTGAGGGAAGGTGAGGTGATCCTCCAGAGGAGGCTCTTCAGTGCCTTGCGAAACTCCCTGCGCATGAGGCAGTAGAGGATGGGATTGAGGCAGCTGTTGGAGTGTGCCAGGCACACGCTGATGGGGAAGAGGTACACTTGGGAGAGGAAGTACTCGTTACTGAAGTGCACCACGTTGAGTTTGATGAGGATGCCCCACATTGTGAGTGCTTGGTTAGGCAGCCAGCACAAGAAGAAAGACAGCACTACGATGGACACTGACTTAGTCACTTTGGAGCGGCGCTTAGTGCTGGGACCGCTGCAGGTGCTGCCTACATGCTTGTCACTGATGAAGCGCACCAGGAGCAAGTAGCAGAGACTGATGATGACCAGCGGCACCACAAAGCCCAGCAGCACCTTCTGGATGTGGTACAGACCCAGCCAGAACTGGGCATTGTTGCCTCGGCCCTCGGGAAACTTGACAAGGCAGAGCACGTCATCAAAGACCGTGGCAGTGGTGGAAAAAATGGCATGAGGCAGGGAAGCCAGGATAGCTGACAGCCAGATGAGTGCACAGAGCCACTTGGCAGAGCAGCAGCCACCCAGGGGGTCACCTCGCCGCTGATTCTTCAAGGCTGAAGCCACAGAGCGGTATCGAGCCACACTCATGGCAGTGAGAAAGAAGACACTGGCATACATATTCATGGCTGTCACATAGGAGACAATCTTACACATTGCCTTGCCGAAGAGCCAGTTGAAGTCCAGCGCATTCTCCACTGCCCAGAACGGCAAGGTCAGCACAAACTGGAAGTCAGTCACTGCCAGGCTGGTCACAAAGAGGTTGATGGAGGACTTTCTCCAGCCTTGCTTGTTTTTCATCAGGTAGAGCACCAGCAGGTTGCCCACCAGTCCCAGGGCGCACACCACGGAGTACACCAGGGAGATGAGAATGCGCACCACATCGGAGCTGTCCCCCTGCATCCCATCAGCTCGCTCCAGGTTGATGTTCTTAAAGAGCTGCAGGAAGGACACGTTGCTCCTGTTGCCCATCTGGGCGCCCTCCGGGAAACCCAGCGGCGCGCCCCAGGACTCCCAGTCCGCTTCTTCCTTCATGCCGGCGGCTGGCGAGCAGGCACCGCGCTCGCAAGACTCGCCCATCCCATTCTACGTGGGGCGGCGGGTCCGCAGGAGCCTTTCCCCAGACCCCTGAGCAGCAGCGGCGGCGGGCAGCCTTTTCGGCGGGCGGGCGGAGGGACGGGGACGGGGACAGGGACA
>NW_009223836.1:38127-56801 GCF_000690835.1 Fulmarus glacialis | reverse complement strand
CCTTAGACGGTCTCGAACCTGATCTTCTCGTATCATTTCTCTGGGAGTGGGGGCAGAGGGCAGAAGGCATCCCGTGCAGCTGAAGCTGCTGGTGGCATAAAGGGAAGGCATGGGGCACAGGAAGAGCCTTTCGCAGGAGTGCCCCATGATTACGGGTGGGAAAATCAAGTTCCACTCATCTTGCAGTCCTCTAAATAAGTTCAAAGGGCAAAGTTAAGGAACACCTTTACCATGTTTCTGTGTGCACCTCCTTTCACTGAACAGATAAAAATAAAAGGAATGTAAATCAGTGGTGATGGAGGCATCTGATCCCTCAGGAACTGCGTACTTTGTATCCTGCAGATTTAAGTCGCCCTACAATTCACAATATGAAGATGACTCTCTACGGCCCTTTAAAGATGGTTTAGAGATGTCAGAATATCTAGCTAAGCCACTCCATGTTATATGTTTGGGTTTTTTTTTTTTTTTTCCTTCTTTCATTTTTCACAAGCCCGATTTAAAAGGTAAATAAATCAAATACCTAGTTTGATCAGTGCTCAAATACAAGTGAGGAAGAGACAACGCTTAGGTTACTAAAAGGATCCAGTAATGCATGCAATGAAAATGGTACATGTAGGCAAAAATATAATAGTATGATGAGATGGTACATATGCACTTAAAATCCCAGCAAAGATACATGATCATGTATAATTCAAGGACTACTAAGTGATCATTTAAACAGTGTTTTATAACGCTGAGAAAGAAAGGAGGGTTGCACATCCAAGCCTGACTTCAAAACGTTCTGATTTCTGACTGCTTAAGTTGTGTGTGACACGCTCATCTATTTTTTTATTCAATCACCCACCAACGTTTCCACAAGGCCCAACCAATTGGTCAAAAAGTACCATGTAACATCAAAATGGTAAACAGAACTTTTTCCTTTCTTTTTTTTTTTTTATTTTATTTTATTGTTTGCATTCTCTAAATCCAGGTTCAATGGCAAGATTTCACAGTATTTTCATACCAATCTGTGAAATGTATGATACTAAGTGTCTTTACCAGGCATAACACAAAAAACTTCAAAACCGAAAAGGAGTGGTGAAGTTGAGAAAATAGTGAAAAATAGGCTAATAAAAGGCTTTCAGAGCCTACTTTGAACCCTGATCCAGAAGGGCACTTAAGCAAACAAAGATCTTATTGAAGTCAATGAAACCACCTGCTTACAAATAAGCACCAGCTTAAGTATTTTGCTGTGTAAACTTTCCGGGGACTACATTAACCCAAGCCCACAGGGTTGGCTCTGCAAGAACTGGAAACAGGAGTTTCTGCAGATTGTCCTGTAATTTCCTGATTTATTCACCACATTTTCCCTTTGTTCTGCACATGCTTTTGGCCCAAGAGGAATATTTTCTAGATTTCTGTAGTATTGTATATAGTGGAAGGGGATGCATTTTGTTTCCTCAAAAGCAGTATAGGGAGAGGCATGAAGCTATCTTCAGCAAATTACTTTCTAAAAACCCAGCAGGTAGAGCAGTTACAACCAGAAACGTGAAGGAGGAGAGGCAAGAAGCGAGAATGGCTGGCAAGATCCCACCTTTTTTCCTGTCTCACTTAAAATATCTCCAATAAGAATGAATATTACCAAAGTAAGGAAGTAGTAGAAAACAAGATTTGGGAGGCAAAGAAAATTTTACTAATTGCCTCAATTAATCATAATGAGCCTGGACGAGATGTCTATCCACAGAACTAAGAAAGAGTGGCAATTCACCGTAAGCAGTAGTGTGTTTTATATTCTCTTCAAATTGCTTTCTTAACTTTGAGTCTCACGCTCTAGTCAGTAAGTAGACAGATCATTTTCTCAAGTAATAAATCTGATAATCCAGCTAATTTGCAATTAATTAAGCATTGCTCAAAATGATTGTTAGCTCCAACTTCTTCAAACTTATCACAACAATTTGAAACTGTAATTCTGAGCAGTAGATCCCATCAGGAAGAAGAAGGGGTAGCCTGAAGTAAACCACTGGGATAATAGGTCAAAAACTCATGAATGCTTCATATTCCTTAAATTTCTATTTACAGGGATTACTAGGAGAGGATCAACATTTAACCAACACCTACCACACAGTTCTTTCTAGAATCAGACTACATTTACAGGGTTTTAAAGCCTGAAATGACTGCTCGCTCTCAATAGCACATGGATTATCTGGAGGATGTTTCTGTGCCCGTGGCGGATGGCATTTATAGCAGTGTCAGTGTTCCTGAAGAAGTGTTACAGTCTATGCTTGCTCTTAGTTTCTAAGCAGTCTGCTGAAAACAGGTAGCAACCGTTTGCAGTCAGTCAAAAATATGCACAAGCATTGCCCATAAGAGCACGTAAATGCAGCAGTGAAGTAAATAAATCCTCTCATCAGGGTGCAGGAGGGAAGGGAACGCAACCCCTCAGACTCTGCAGCCTGTAAGACTTTGAGCATTGAAAGACTTAAGGTTTAAAGTGCTTCTAAGCAAAGCCAGCATGAAGAAGAGTCATGAAAGAGCACAACCCATTTTACACGTCAAGATCTTTACCTGTTTATACCTTCCTTGGTGTAGAAGATTGAATAGGTGAGGTTGTCTCCTTGAGGGTCCGATACAGGCGTCCTCCACGTCAGTCTGATGAAGCGAGTGGAGACGAGGGTGGCCACGACGTCCCGCGGGGCTGAAGGCAATGGTCCTGTTGCAGCGGGTGCTAGATGGTCATTAGTGGCACTGGTCAGTGAAGTGGGAGGTAATGTTGGGATGGCAACATCTTGTCATGTGCAAACATTGGGGAATATGAAGGGCAAACATCACCACGGTTTAAAAAAAGAAAACAGGAAAAAAAACACAAAAGAAATAAACAAAACCACGATGGGAAACAAAAGATAATGAACACACACAAAAAAGGCCATTAAACTGAAGGCTGACATGCAGGCAAAGGTAACTACTGAAAACTAATGGGAAATATTAAAGGACACGTCACTGTCGAGCAAGCAGACCAAATCTCCACTGTAATGGAAGTGGCAAGGGAAAGGGAAGGGTGAAAACCGAGGATAAAATACGACCTCGTAAGAGGACATACCAGCGGCAAACAATACTTTCATTTTTTTGTAAACCAGATATAATACCAAACATTTACCAATAAAAAACCACGACTTGTATTATTTATTTAAAAATACATCCAGACCCAATCTTCTACTTTATTTCATTAACATGCAGAGTTCATTTATACTGTTCTCAATCATAAAAAAATGACAGACAGAATATACAAAGTTCATTTAAGAAGTGCAAACTCATCCAGGTTGTGCAATTAAAGACTGAAGTCAGTTCACACGGTAACCGCGCTCTGAGCTGGTTGGGTTCTACTGCTGCCAGTGCTAAGATGTGGTGACAAACTTGGTACGGCAGCGGAAATAGAGACTTCTTCCTAACTTTCACCAAGATCACTGTTTTCTTTCCATCAGTGCTTTTCCTCCCTCTCATAACATGTATCACATCATTCTACAAAGATACTAACAAGCATAAAAACTCTTGCTTCCTATTATACGAAGACTTAACAAACTTTTTGTGGTAAGTCCTGTACGTCTTCCTGTATTACCGCTTTAAAGCTAGGATAAATCTCCAGGATTATTGCATTAAAACACTGGCAAGTTAACAGCACAAGCTGTAATGTACAAATAGCTGTTCTCCAAATCCTATTAAAGCAATCCAGCCAGTAAATCTAACAGTAATATTCTGAGCAGCTGGACCCCAATTACCACAGAGTATTACAGGAAGCACAATTAGTAACAAAAACCTAAAGCTCAGGACACCCTGAATTTTTCTGGATACTTAACTATTTATCAAGCTTAAGCCACCCGATGACATTTTCCACACGGGAATCTATGCGGCCAAATACCTTTATTCACTTATCAATTAGGAAACTAACTGAAAAGGCTCAGATTTTCCCCAGAAAGAGTTCAGGACTAGTACAGCTTTTGTTGAGAGCTCCAGCATCTCCACCTGACGTGCTATCAGAATATGTGGACTTGTGTCTCAATAGACAAAAAGAAAACCGCACACAAAAAACCCGACTAAACCAGAAAATGTTATCTGAACAACCAAACCTTCAGGCAGACACATGGAGAATGTCTCAGCTGCATTCAGAAGTCTATCATCAACAACAACCCAATTTTAAATTCTAAAAAACCTTGCCAACCAAAGTATCATCTCACTCGTAGGTCTTGAACTGGCAGAACTCTCATTTTTCCATTTCTATTTCCCAGGCAACTACTGACAATGCTGGAAGAACAAACCGTTTGCTTTTATCAGACTTGCACAATGTAATAAAACTATGTGAGCAGAACTATGAAACACTTCACTGTTTCATATGGAATACTACTGTCCGCAAAGACAAGGGTGTATTTCTTGGGACCAACGACCACCACAAACGAGGCCCAGCTCCACGGGGACATTGGCAATGCCCTCCCTCCCCTCCCACGTGCCGGTGTGTCTGCTACCGCCCCACCGCATCTTCCACCCTTCCTGAAGCTCCCATTCATGTTTCATCTCCTCTCTCAGTGCCCATCCTGGGAAGGTTTCACTCCCCCAACACGTACTGGTGGAAACACAATCACCAATTTAATTACGTTTCCATTACAGGTTTCGTCTTCCTTTGATACTAGAATCAAGACTTTTTACTTCAACACCTGTATCTTTACAGGACTCTGCAAGACTCCCAGGGCCAGGAACATACATATTTTGGCATTGAAAATATAGATCACAGAAAGGCCAGTACTCAAGAATATCTTCTTAATTATCTTTTCCACACTGTAATAGCCACAGATCACAATTAAGTATTCTCCAGCACGCCCCTCCCGATCAATAGACTACACCATTAATTTCACATTCATTGCAAAATCTAAACTGTTTTTATGTTCCCATAATCAGGTTTCTTACAGAAATGCACCACGTTTTAGCTCTTCTTCTGGACTCAGACAGGGCCCCTATGCCCCAGGGATAACCTTGTTATTGCAGACTGCTCAGCACAGGATATTTCATTACACAGCTTCAGCCCTTGTTCGATGGTACAGTACAATATACCAAGGAGCAACAGCAGCATCTCGGGGCAGAAAAGGTTCTAGCTGCAGTTATCAGCACTTACAGTTACTGCTATAACCTTACTCCAACCTACAACATCACCATTTCTCAAAGCAGTGAACAGCAAAGCGTGTTGTGGACAACTTCTTGACACCAGTGCTGGATGACCCAGCAGGAGAGATGCTCTCCTACATTTGCTATTCGTAAATAAGGAAAATGTGTTCAGAGATTTGATAGTCAATGGCAGCCTTAGCTGAAATGACCCTCAGATGGTGGGATTTCAGATCCTGAGGAAACTGAGGAAGGCGTTTGGCATAATCACGACAGTGAACTACAGGAGAAGAAACCTGAGCATGGTCACAGGACATGCGCAATCCCATGGACGGCTGCCCTTACGGGCAATTGAGATCAGGACAGCTCACTGATCTTCAGGGACAAACTGCTCACAACCCCAGAATGATCTGTTTTCCTACATGCTAGGAAACAAACGGGCACGGCAAGAAGGCAGCTTGGCTGAACAGGGAACTCCTGGCCCAGCTTGAGCACAGAAAGTGTAAAAGAAGCAAAACCAGAGACCAAAATGGCTAACCAAACGAGATACAGAAACTCCACCTGGGCATGCAGAGGTGGAATTAGGAAGGCCAGATCTGGACTGGACGGGTGGGTGGTGGGGCGTGCGGGGAGCTGACTGGCCCCGCAGGCTCCCAGCATCGTGGTGAATGGGGTGAAGACTCACCGGCAGCTTGGGTAATGGGTGGTATTACCCAGGGCTTGATTCTGGGACAGAGAGGGTTTCGTATCTTCATCAGTGACCTGGGTGATGGGACAGAGATCATCTGAAGCAGGTTTGCAAGTTACACCACACTGGGAGGAGCAGAAAATACACTGGCAGAGAGAGACCCAACAGACTGGAAACGTGGGCTGGTGGGAACCTCAGAGTTCAACACTGACACAGGCGGAACCCTGCATCAGGGTCAGGGGATCTTCCCAACTATCATCTCTCTGCTCCTAAATGACAATTAGAGTGCCAATTCAGTGCCACACTTATGGTCCCAGTCACATCAGCCAGGCTTCTCCCATGTTTAAATTTGAGCCCATGTCAACAGCTCCCTTGGACTGGAGACTTAGTCTCTGCGCCTATCTTTACTCCTTCCATGTCATGTTGCCCCTGAGGAACAAGGTTCAGCACTCTGCAAAAACCTCCTTGGCGCCCGTACTTTTCAGCACCTTTCCCAGAGTGCCTGCTTGATTGACTCCCATTTCAAATTTCACTTTACACTTCAATTGAATATCTTCCCCCTGCAGAGAGCTTTAATTTCCTACCCTTCTATTAGCTAATTACATTAATAATATTATTTAAAACCATGAAACAGTTTGAGGAATAATCTGTAGGGAAGCTGTTATAAAAATAAACTTGTGTTTTACAGCTGCATCAGCCAAATGCCTTGTGAAGTAGCATCTTCTGAACCATTCTGGTGAACTCTTTGATTGCTTGCTTCACACGTTTATTTAAACTACTTAAGATGTGAAGTGCCTCCATTTTTTAAAAAGAAAGTTAAGGAATTCCATAACCAGCACAACAGGCAGTTGCTACTTCAATACACAAATTCCTTATAACCACCATTTCAGCTGTTCATTTTAACTCTAGGAAAACTAAAAGAGATTCATTTCTACTCTATGGACTTACAAAGAACAAAACTCCAAAGAACAGTACCAGACTGTCATTCTCCAGTACAGCAGCTGTCTTTTTAGAACTCAAAATGCAAACCACGTATCTTCTATCACCTTACATTAATACTTCGGTTTCTCTTATGCGTCTTGATAATATACTCAGGTGATCTGCTTCAAATTACATGCTCTTGACGCAAAACCTGCATCTTACCTATCTTTAAAAATCATTCTATTTAGTTAAAATGTAATACAAATATTTTTTAAATAATTAAATTGAAACAAAATGCTGAAATTTCCCTAAGGAAAAATATTCCCCTGATAAACTTTCAAAATTCATCTGCTTAATCTAAAACACATCCCACATACTGATGTATTTGCCTTCCTATATAATGAAAAAGATCCATCTTTTACTTAAGTGATCTGCACACAGTGCTTGAAGAACCTGCAGGCATCAAGATGAAGACTCTGGGAGAGCTGCCAAGATTTCCCAGATCAACAGAAACCCAGTTTAATCCTCGCACAAGACTCAAAACCAGAAATATTCCTTCTGACAGCATTATAGGTAGATCGGTCAAACACAACAAAAAACTAGTGGCGTCTGAAAAATAAACTGTGAACCAAATAAAAGCACAAAGGACTTGTAAATCGTACAAGTAAGGTAAGCAATGAATAGGCAAGAAAAATCACCCACTGAAAGCTGCAATTAAATACCAGCTTGGTAGCAATTTGGTACTGTTGACAGCTGTGGAACGTCTTTAGAAGACCAGGTTATTTCCTTTCCTTTTTTCCTCATTCTTCCTCAAAATGCCTTGAGTGCCATTACAAACTGAACTGCACACAGCCGTGTGAGCGGAATGCTCAGCAGTGCAGAGCTGTGTTAATGAGTAATTACACTAAAATTAGTTTTAATGCCAATAAGGGAGCAGCTTTATTACTTCAAGCTTTTAAGCATGGTGTAACAAGTAACATGCAAAACAAGTCTCTTCTTCCTAACATACATTTTATCACTTTTTAAAAAGTAACTATACTCTGGAATATTCCTTGCAGGCCTATTTCTACACAGTTTCACATTAACCTCATCTAAAAAAAAAAATATAAAATATGCATATTCAGCAAGTGACTTGCTAAGAACATGGAAAAAGAATGACGTTGTTGCACGCCAGGCATATATACAACAGATTTATCTTTTCAACCGCTGCTGGTATATCAGTTTTTCTGAGGGATCAAGAAAAAGTCCTTGCTCAATTTGGCATCACACAAAGGCTGTACAGTCGAGATATAGCACGTTGTCCCGATAGCATTTGAAAGAAATCCTTCAGCAAAACAGCCGACATAAAATGAATGTCTCCTGAAACAGTGGCTCCACTGCAGCCAGGGGCCGAGAGGGGGAGACTGAGGTTAAATAAGGTTGCTAAGAGGATACATTAAAACTGTCGCAATACAATTTCAATTCTGGATCAATAGACAAGGAAAGTTACTTGATTTATCTGTCTGCATCTAACGAAGTTAAAAGCTAATGAAAATAAGTTAAAAACAAAGCAAAATATTTCAAGCAGTCCTTTTCCTGCATTGCACAGTAATTTTTCTAATGCTTATGTGGTAACCTGGGCAACAGAACGACAGCTAAACTACTGAACAAATACAGGTAATGTTCAACTACTGAAACCCACTCATTGCAGGACATCCAGCAATCCACCAACAGGATGAGGTAGGCAGAAAAATGATTTTCTTAACTTTCCACTAGAAATGATTTTTACCCACAGTACCTATACTTCATACGGGATTCCAACACGTAGCATTGTGCATTTGTGCTGCCCAGGTGCAACACCAAGACTTCCAGCGAAGGCAACCCTAGCACAAATCCCACTGATCCCGTGTAAGAGAAGATTCCTTCCCTCTCTCCCTCCAGATCCGTGTTTTGCAAACCGTAAGATTCCCAGCTCGCTTTGCTGTGCAGAACAAAGACATGGGGACGCGCGTCTGGATTGCTAATTTTTCAAGTCCCTTCTGTCAAGCTGCTCTTTCCAAGGGTTTCTTCTGAGCAGACATCACCTATTGCAACTATTTTATCAAAATGTTTTGCAGAGTGCACAAATACCCACCGGGAGTTGGACTCGAACGAATAACCATCAGTGACTTCTATAACTTGAATCCTTCACTGACAAAAGGACAATGTTTTAATTTTACCAACATTAGGCTGGTAAAGTCTAAGAGGCAAAGGCGTCGGGTGCCTATCAGTTTGATACGCTAATGTGGTACCCAGCTTTTAATCATGTAGGAAGAATGACCCCCACCGCTATCAGCGTGACTCACTGCGGCGAGATAACAAACAATCTGAACGTGTGTCTGTGATGCTATTCCATCATCATCATTTCAGAATGCTGATGTGATCTTTTAAAAACAACTCTGTCAAACATGCCACACCCGAAAACTAGTAATTGAAATGCTCTACTTGTTAGCTAATTACTAGAAATATTTTCCATGTTGTCCAGCCCCTCCGGTTTAGATTTCCTTTTTCCTCTTTTTTCCTCCTGTGGCACATTATTGGCATATTCACGGCTTCCGCCTGCTTTGGGCAATAACATTCCAATTATACCATCGGATATACTACACAAAGGAAAGGTAGAAATGGAATGTTATCTGCTTCAGCTTTGCCGCTGTTATCTGAATGACCTGGGACGAGTCCAATTCCCTTGGCTACCTCATATGTGTAACGAGTATGCCACTGCTACAACCTACCTATAGAAGGTAGTATTGAAATGTATGAAATTAAGATGCATAAACACTTTCAGAACCAGTTAGTGGCCATATTTAGACTATTCTTGGCCATATTTAACTGCTCACAAAGTCAGTTACAGTGCCTGTCAAGTGAGAGCATCAGGGATTTCTGAACCGTGGTTGAGGCTACGTCTACATCGGAAGGCAGTAGGAGAGGCACCGGAGGGTGAACCAGCTGCTTCCGAGAGCCCAGCACCCACACCGTATGGACTCTATAGGTTTCGCTTTGGACTAGCTCTTACCCTGAACACCCGACAGCGGCTGGAGTGCGTCTTCCAGTTTGGTTTCATTCCAAAGACATCGAGATGCAATTCAATGTGTGAGGAGCAGGCATGGGTGGGAAATTTCACGAGTGCTCTTCTGACGGAAATGAAAACTTCCATGTGGATGCACCCTCAGAGGACACAGATAATGCAGCAAGTGGAGAACAAGACAGACCTGGCCTACAGGAATCAGTTATGGGGACAACTGAGGAATCTGGGGCATCAGAGAGCGGTTAACACATGCTACTGCAGAAAAAAAGAAAGTCCTCTTTAAAAGGACTTCAAAGTGCATTTTATAGCTTTTAAATGTAAATAAATCTCTGATTTCAGCAACAGAGACCTACAACAACTAAAAATAGCAAATTACTATTTTGCCAAAAAACCTGTTGGAAAAAACATGACCTAGGACATTCAGATCTCTAAACACCTTTAATATTTTACCTGTAGACCATAAGAAAAAAATACCTCAGAGGTACTAATATGTTTAATTTTGACTTGGGGTACTTGGACAACACTGTTTACTGGATAAATAGTATTTTTCATATAAATCACTATTTAACTGATTCCAGAAAGGTAATCAAGACTTTCAAACATTTTTCTTACTTTTAACTAATGCACTGTTTTCCTAAATTTGAGCTTTAGTATATGATATAATTCCTCCTGCTTCAGAACAGAAGGATTCAACTTTGATCAGGATTAAGGAGCTGTGATACTTCAAAGAGTCATAGTCAAAAAACATGGATTTTCTTTTGTACACTTTCCCTCATAGCATTAAAAAAATACAGCAGTAACTGGTTGCAATGTAGTAAGTATGAAAGAATAAAATGAGTAAGTCCATGCTATACAACTATCCTTTAAAATTTGGCTTTCTCTCCTATTTTTCCCCCCGTGTTTTTACTCGTATCAAATTGTCATCCTTCTTCAAATGCTTAATTCATAAATTTATGACAGACGGTACATCACATTTAGTCCTAGTAGTTCGCTGCATGATACTGTAAGCAAAAAAACCCACGTTAACTGGCCCTAATAAGTTCTTATAGGACAAATGGCCACAATGCTGAAGTTGGTACTTTGTCTCAATGGATCAGTTATAGTAATTGAATTACTTTCTTCCCTTGGAAAAACTAATTAAAAGAAATCTTATCAGACTCCTATTCTTCTACTAAGAGGTGCTTTCATGCAAAACGGAAAAAGTGAATAAACAGGCATGGAAAGAAGAGTGTATTAAACTAATTTCTGCTGTATATAATGAACATACATTTCCTGAATCTCCTGGATTTCATGACGACAACCACCAGCACCTCCGTTTACCTGGTGTAAGACACAGATCTATGTCTGCTTGACGTGACCGTAAAAAGACCACAAAATTTAGTATTTCAGAGAAAATTCAAAATTATATCAATAGTTGTTTACAAAACTGCGCTTCATGAGATAATTTAAACTGCAGAACTTTGTGTGTGATTTTGCTATATAATGAAATCTGTCAGGAAAAGAAAACACATGAGAACGTTCAGACTAACACTTGTAAGAAAGCACAATTGTGGCCAGCTGGACATAAAGCCTACTACCCTTGAAATTACTTCTAAAATTAAAATTGCAGGAACCATTCAGAAATGCAAAGCACATCTGCTGAGGAACTGACCCCACAAAGGCTGCCTCACGCCTGCGTAACAGTGGCGTGTTACAGATCAGGGACAACGGGCTCAGAAATAAAAACATACAGAGTTTTTATGGTTTATATTGCAGTGTTTTACACATTACTTGCTGTGATTAACTGAAAATCCATTAGTAATGCTCACCATTGTATATAAAAGACATTTGGTACCAAAATGGACAGAAAAATAGTAGAATCTTTGATAATGGTGTTTTTCCAGTGACTTTTTTTTTTTTAAACGACATGTTCACATGGCAACAGAATCTTAGTGTGTCTTTGTTTCACCACTCTACCTGGCCAAAGAAACCTCCACGTTGCCAGCAATTTTCAACCCTGGGCATTTTTTC
Source organism: Fulmarus glacialis (assembly GCF_000690835.1). Taxonomy (NCBI): domain Eukaryota; kingdom Metazoa; phylum Chordata; class Aves; order Procellariiformes; family Procellariidae; genus Fulmarus; species Fulmarus glacialis. Next base: position 45,015 of record NW_009223836.1, on the reverse strand, counting down.
TGTGCACTTATATGCTGGTCTTACTAAAGCCAATGCTTTTAACTTCTGTAGTATTTTAACTACTTTTGACTATAACACACAATGAATGACTGATGGGAAAACGAGGTGACGTCGTCCGGGAGTTTACGTCTGCTGAATGGGAGAGATTCCCCTCTCATGTTGTAGAACTGGCTGTACTTACACATATACATAAAGCCCTATATTGGCTTTATGGCCCAGACCCCAAAGCCAATTTGCTTCGTTAGTCCAGAAAAAAGAGCATACAACTTTCCGTGCAGGCTACAAGAGAGCTGAAGGTATTGAAAGGGTATGACAGACACCAGAACCGCTTCAAAGGAGGTGGCAGAACTACAGATGTTCCCTTTGGGATGTGAAGAGCCATTAGGTGGTCTCAGCTGCACACGAAACTGTGGCCTGAAACGAAGAAGAGTTTAAGTGAGCTGCCCAAGGGGACACAGGCAACTTCAGCCACCGTGGGTGCAGTCGGAGGACCCAGCCAGGCTAGGAAGAGCACCCAGCTCCCACCGGAGCATCTCCCACTCCTACCTTGGGAGGTGGGCATTCATCTGAACCTACGGGGAAGGCATTTCAAGGAGTTAAACCTGGACATAATTACCCTCTTCTTTTCAGTACTATAAAACTTTTTGCTGGTTTATCATCCTGAATCAACCAACTACTTTGTCACACAAGCATTTCCCTAGATCATCTCAAAGAAGGAAGAGGATTGAGGACAAGAACCCGACACAGCTCTCTGAATCAACCTTGACTCTAGCAGACCTAAAAAACCAAATGCAATCCCCCATCCTGAGGAACGGACCCTCCCTCAAACAAAATCAACCCTCATTTTCTTCATAAAATGAAATGGAGATGCTTGCTTATTTATTTCTCTATGCCGACATTTTTTGCCTAAAGCAGGCAGGCAAAATGCATTTTTTTTTTTAAATTGACTTAGATTAATTTACATAACCACTGGGAATGAGAACTGTTATTTACTCTTCACTCAATGCATACTACTTGCAAAAAGCTCACCAAAAATACATAACAAGCAAATTCCTAAATAATACCCACTGATTATGATTTTAAAGCATTCATCTGGTTCTATATTCTAATGTAAAATGGACACTGATGGGCACTGAATAAATTGTGACTATATAAATATACTGATAAACACATTCTGACCATGAGCCTGTTTTTTAAAGGAAGTCATAAAATCCATTCTGATAAAGAACACTCCTCCCATTTTCATTTCACAATGAAATGCTTTGGTGTAGAGGAAACAATTTGATTTTTTCCTGTCTCATAAAACAACCATTAAAAAGGCATGACAGACCTTATTGACGCATTACACGCAGAGGTGAGCCCGCAGAGGAAGGCAGCCTCTCCTATAGACCTAAGCAGGAACCCCACAGTTTAGATCAGATACCAGTGTTTCAGGGGAGGATGTAAAGAAAAAAAGCCCTGCATGCATTTTGATCATGAGACTCGCATTATAAAAAAGAAGGAAAACAGCCAAACATATCTCTACCTGTCCCTGAGGAGTTTAAAACTAACTATTTTTAGACAGATTTTGTTATTGGAAAGAAGTTCAAACCATAACTACATATTGCAAAATGATGAACATAACGATCTTTAAATTCAGTAATAAATATTTCTTTTTTTTCAAAGATTTAATTTTTTTTTTTAATGACCACTCCTTGAGAAAAGAGAGTCAAAAACCCTAAACAAAACACATATATAGAACCCAAAGCAGAAAAAACACATGTAAATGCCCCAAAAGAACTCTGTACAGGTTATCCTTTTAATGTAAATATTCATAAATTGAACTCTTATTGCAGAGTAAAAATCTCTCAAGAACAATAGAGCCTGCAACAGTATGTTGTAATTTGACTTTAATAATAACAGGAAAGCAATAGTTTTATTTCAAAAGCAAATGTGCTACATTTGAGCAAAGCTCTTTATGGAATAGTTACTAATAAAAATACCGTGTATTTTTGAAAGTGTTTGTTTTTACAGCAGCCATTTGCATATTTGAAGAGTTAGGCAAGATGGCTCCCTCAGTCTAAAGTTTCACTGGGATTCTGCCAATAACTCATTTTATCACTTTGAGCAAATCACTTCCCCACGCCTTCATCTCCATCTCACCTTTCGTGTTTTTCGCAGTATGCTTCAGTTTTCACTCACTGTTTGCACACCCAAGGTTACAGGGCCACAGATGCTGTCAATTCTGTAAACACTACAAATAATTAAAAATAACAATTTCAACCAGCCAGGTTTAGGACTAAACCACTGCTTTGATGGCAGAGCAGTACCAATCCACCGGCACCATGATCAAACCACACTACTGACTACTTACAGATGTATTTTCAAAGAAACACCACAGGGTAATTGCTCCCTTTCTCTCTTCTCAGTAACAGCCTGAACTGAAATAAATGAACCCATCCTCGAGCTGCGGTTGCTAATCCACAAGGTGCAATTCCTGCTACTGTCCAACGCTCCTTCTTGTAGATGACTTTGATAACCCTCGATTTTAAACTGAAGCGTTTTATTTAAATGACCATAGTGCTCTTCAAAGTTTCCTCAGGATAAAATGTCCATCTCCTACTTAGGGTATCTGCAGCTGATGTGTGCCAACCCAGAGGTGGCTACAGCACACACAGGATTTATCTGAATGTTAGCCTACAGGGTTTTCTCCGAGAAATAACTTGGAAGTGAAAGATACTTTCCCTCAGTTTGGGATCTGTTGACACTTTAAACAACTCCGGCAAGCTGAAGTGCAACAGATGAGAGAGAACAAGTTGTTTGTATGCTAAAACGTTACTCATTTCTGCTAATCTCTTTACCAAACATCGACTTGTTTCTTATACATATCTAGTGCACTCTATTTTTCTTTCATTTAGGTTGATACAAACTACTTTTTTTTTTGAAGGGCGAGAAGATACCAAGCAAACCCCACCTCTCCTCTTTTAGGTCCTTTTCCTCTTTTAGACTCCAGCCATGTATACAGCAATGCTACCCGATGTGCTGGGGGGGGGTTATACTCATTTCCACTGCATTTCTCTGTTAAAGACCGTATCTATCTGCTGCTCACTTACCACTTACAGACCCACTGTTTCTACAGAAACTAGATGAGGTATCAGGATGTTTGGGAATTCACATAAAGGACACACAAGCCAATCTTATGAACTCTCAATTAAGATTTTTTACTTTCTATTTCTAAGGAGTCGGGTAATGTTCTTTTGCTTCTTCCTATTTCTAATTCTAACAGAAATAGTAACCTCCATCAGCATTTTTAAAATATAACTTCTTTCTCTAGCACAGAGGCTTGGGGATTTGGTACGCACATCACAGCACACAGGAACGTGAGGTTATTCCCCAAATGTACATGAGCAAAGTCTACAGCAACAGATGCAACATTTTAAATGTGGATTACTCTGGTCAGTGACCACTGTTAAAAACTCCTGACCAACGAGATTAAAAAGCAGTTATATGTAAAATGGTGCTGAGGAAAAGCATTAGAGAGGACGCTGACGCTAGCCCCAAGGAGGCATCTCCATTGCCGAGGCACAGACCCCCATCAGCTCTGTGACTTGGACTCAGAAAAGCAGACCCAGGGACGACTTTCCTCGTTCTCCTTATTTTCCTTTAGCACCCTCAGTAATACTGTGTCAACAGGAAAACCATACAGAATCCACTCGTCTTTTAAAGACTTTGGCTTCCTTTTTTTTGGACGGGAGAGAGGCAATAGGAGAGGGGAAACAATCAGAAAACCCCCAAAAATACCACACCAGGATATTTCTCATGCAGTGAGAACAGTGACAATTTGCAGTTAGTTTCAATACTGAAATTAGGCAAATTTGAGTGCACATCATTAAAAATTAGTGTTAGATTTATTTGATTTCCTTATGGTATAAACCCCATAAGCCTATTCAGGTTATCTTGTCAAGACTGCCGGAAAAATACGTGACATCAGAAGTAAGAGAGTCTTCTCCCAGATTCAGATATTCAACTGTACACATCCTATTACATATGCAACCAAACTGTAAACCAATCCTTTTTTCTTTTCCTCCAAATGGCATTCAGCTGTCTCTGATATTACTGTATAATTTAGCAACTTTGAAATATAAGCAACCAATTAAGACCATATCCACACGTTTGTTTCCCCCTCTGGTGCGAGACTGACAAAATCTGATATTTTCCTTTACAACATGAGGCTAGGATCAATTACAAATTAAGGTTACTTCTGTCAATCTTCACAACCCTGCTTATGAATAATAAAGGCAGAGGAAATGCCTTCGGTAGTCAGGATAGGTATCAAGCTAAAGCTAATCCTGCCATTATACTCTTCATCTAAACAAGAAAAAAACCAAAAAACACTAAAAACAAACCCCCATCGTGATACAATGAATGCATCCTATACCTACAGTTGATGTTCTTCACCCTGATTATTTTTATTTGCACCTATAACCAGAAGTCATATATAGGCAGAGGAACAATCAACCATCACTCAACAACTGCGGCCGGTCGCAGTGAATACACTCGCATTTGCTTAATACCATTTCAGAGCGGCACAGCTTTGGTTCCTGGTAATAACCATTGCTGACAATATATTATCTCGTAAGGTAGTAGCCAAGCTGACAAAAACAACAATTATATAAAATATAAGAGGATGAATGGAAAATTGGATTGGTGGATTTGGTAAGTGATATTATGGTAAGCACATTTGATTTTATTGGCCTTTCTGGAGGCAAAGAGACTTTTATTGGACCAAGAAACTCTGTTGGGAATTCAGGATAACCCAGAAGAGATGATACAAAACAGGGACTCAAAGCCTTTGAGCCTGTCATTCCGTGTAGACACATCCTAGTTCATTCCACTTATGCTGCGGTACAATAAATACAGATGAAGGATAGAAAACATGTATTAATATGTATTGAATGTATCTCAAAATACATTGAAGCTTTTTGGTCCTACAGGTTTTTTCTCTGCCTCCACCTAATATTCCTTACATATTATTCTTCTTTACAATATGACATATAATTTCTTTAATTATTTAAAATCTTTAAAAGCAAGTACCTTTTAACCATTCATTTCACTCGCGAAAACCAAAATTAAACAGGTGACACAGCCCAAGTGTTTCAAAGTAAAACTGCGTAAGTAGCAATCACCGTGACCCATATTTGTGCTGAGCAGACTTAAATTTCATGGTGCACACAATCTGATATCAATACCTTCACAAGGTTTCAAATTTCTTTGCCAAGTCAACTGTAAATACAGTCATAAAACAAGAAATGAGAACTAATAAGTGCAGTCAAAGCATCCTATCAATTTTGTTATGCCTTCCTGCAATTCACCGCACACTGGCAAACATTAATCTATTACTAATTTAATCTAAATTAGAGCAATTTATTTAAATGCATGCCAACTTTAAACATGAATAGTCTATTGAAGGCAGAATATGAGAGCTGTTTAGGTCCCAATTTCATGAAGTTAAAATTCAAGAAGTTTGTGATCTAGCGTAGTTTAGTTTAATCAGTTGGACTTCTCAATAAGACTATATATAAGCAGGGCCATAAAGAGAGAATAAATAAAGGCCATTTTTTAAACAGGGATTGAGCAAAGAAATGAAACTAACTGAATTAAAACAGCTTTCTGGCAATTTTGAACGCACATGCAGCCATGAGAAACACAAATGCTGACTTTCACTGAGGAAGACTAGCTAAGTAATGTAAATTAAAATCAAAATTAAAACGAAAAAAGTCTTTCACATTGAAGAGGAGAACATACTGTTATGTTTACAGAAAATTAGCAATGAGGTGTACACAACCAGTAACAAAATAGAGTTTGGCTTTGGTTTTACAAAACACTGTTTAGAGTCAGTTTGCAATTTCAGATGCCGTTTATGTTCCTAAAACACAACTTTCAAATGAGACTTACAAGCTGTTCATCTATCATTCACATGAAGCCATTTCAGTATTACAAGACAGCGATTGAGGCTCCAGGTTTGGAAAACCTTTTGCCTACTCACAACACAACCATTGCCATTATTTTTTAAAAACTTCATTATGCCATCAGTACTGAGGTCGTATTCATTACATTCATTGCTTTTAGAGTTTTTCGCGGAATTGTAGTATCTACCGCATGCTAGAACTCTTTTATTTAAAAAGATGAGTATTTGTGCATGCAAATCTGCTTATACATGTGAATATGTGTGCACACAGAAGAGCAGAGAGAGCTTATGTGCATGTGCAGTGGTGAATGAGGAAATGACTTGGATTTTATAACACAGTAACTGCCACCAATAGTCAAACTATTTTAAATGGCATATATTATATAGAAGATATTTGGCTCAAATATCACAGTCCCATAACCTTCTGTATTATTGTCTAAATTTGAGAGACAATTTTTGACATAAACTGTGATTAAAACTGTAAGAGTATCGTGTTTTAATATGGCAACGGGTTGCTTACATTAAAAAAAGCCTTACGTTGCTGAGTAAAAAAACCCACATGGATACATCTTGATCTATGATAGACAAAAGTGGGGAGATTTCTCGAGGGGAGAGGAAATTCTCCTGCTAGTCTTGACTCTAAAGATAGTCATCGTAGTGGATTTTCCATCCTCCTCTTCTCCCCATAGGAGACCAGATGGGATCTCTCAAACCTCACCAGGTTTTCGATCCTAGCGCAGCGGGGTGCCCTTTGCACTGACCTGCGGCCAGGTTCATCACGATTTCCTGCTCTCCTGAGATCCACGATTCATTTCTTTCAAGTCCTTTTTCCTCTTTACAGAAAATCTGAATTCTTGGCTGCAAGGGCTTCCAGCCTTACTATTCAGTTTTAATCTACAAATCATTTCTTCTCTGGTGGACACTAAGCCTTTGGAAAGTCA
>NW_009223836.1:0-38096 GCF_000690835.1 Fulmarus glacialis | reverse complement strand
TCTTCCGATTTTCCTTGCATTAAAACACGTAAAATTGTACGAGACAGAAAGAACATGAAGATATTTCTGTTTGAGTGAAGAAATAGAACAGTCTTCAGGAAGCATACCCAACAGAGTCCTTCTCTTTTATTCAATGGACTTTTTTTCATCTTGCTCTGACATTTCACCCACAATACCCTGCATATTTTTCAAGTACTTCTATAGTCTCCAAGAACTCTGTAGAATTCTGTGGACTGAGAAAATCCTTACTGTATTACCTCGACAACAACACTACACGTTCTTGATTCACAGTATGTGACTGCATATAAAATACTCCAAAAAAATTACCTCTATAAGATGTGAGAGAGACTGAGAAATTATATTTGGTATCTGTGAAATCATCCAAAATAGGTCCTGAAGCAACAATGCTAGTTGTCTGCCTCTGGGCTTGAACCAGACAAGGGTAGAAGTTAAATTTATGTAAATTTTTACATATGGAAAATACCCCAAAGTGCAACTGAGTTTTTCAAATCAGAGCACAAGCCTGTTAGTGCCAACTTTTGGATTTCTTTCAGCAGAAGCCAAAATTTGTCAAAAAGAAATTATTATTTGCCTCCTACAACAGAATAATGGAAGTTACAGATATGGAAAACACAGAGTATTTCATATAACTTGATTTAAATGAGGCTTTTGACATTGCCTCGCATGAAATTTTCAAAAGCAAGCAAATATGTTCCAGATGAGGCTACTACAAAAGTGGATTCATAACTTGCTGGAAAATCACACGCACAACGGTTCTCAGTGCTTCGGTGGCAGAAGGAAAGGTGATACTGAACTGGGGTGTACAGGAGGGGATGCTGAGTTCCATATGATTCAATGTATTTTTTTAACAACCCGGATGATGGAGCAGAGAAAATGCTTGTAAGGTTTAAACTAATGCAAAGTCAGGAGGGCTGCAAGCCCACCGAAGGACGCATTTAGAATTTCAAAGCGTGTTGTCAAAGTGGAGAAACAGCCTGAAAAAAGCCAAGGTTTGAGACTCTAAAAGTTAAGCAAAAAGGGTCCAAGGTTTGACTAACAAGAAGTTGGAAATCCAATTATAGCTGGAAATTTTTTGATTGGTGTCAGTCTAGGGGAGCTGAAATAGCTCTAAAGAGTGCAATCTGATCCACTGAAATCTCCGAGTCTGTGTCAGCCTGAAGTAACCTCAAACAACCAAGTATCCTTTGGGGTATAGAAATGCCAGATTTTCGGCACAATCTTAGCTGAAATGTGCTGACTCCAGAATATTTTGACCAGACTTCTTACATTCTCCACTCTGCTGCGGGTCAGGGAACCCCCTCCACCCTACCCTACCCTACCCGGGGTCCTGTCCACCTCATGAGACCTGAGACAGCTCATGGCCAAACTCGGGCAGAGAAGTATCAACATAAAATGAAATTATTAATGCAGCAATGGTCCTGGACAGAATTCAATTACACAAAGAGAGCACAAATTTAGGTCAATAAATGATGTCTTTAAAAGCCTCTCAGAATTAGGATTCACGTAAGGCAATTCAGTGGAGGAATTAATATCATACAGTGCAACTGAAGTGGTGTTATACTTTAATCAGATTTGGTTTGTAATGTCAAACTGCGCCACCAACACCAGACATTTATGTTTCTCATAAGGAGATCAGCAGGGAAATATGTACCACAAAATTATCATAATTTGACTATTACATTAAGACTATATACAAAGAGATAAACAGGGTCCATTCACACCTCTCAGACCGACAGTTTTTCTGTATCATAGAATACTACTAGTTAGGAGGGATCTCAAGGAGTTCATCTATGCAACCCCTCGCTCGAGCAGAGCCACCTTTGACCAGGTTGCTCGGTCTAGGTGTGTCTTGAATATCTCCAAGAAGAAAGGTTTCACAACATCCCTGGGCAACCTGTTCCGACTGCAACTACCCTCACTGTGAAACTGTTCTCTCTTATCTGATCGGAAATTCCCTTTTTGCAGTCTTTTCCCGTTACCTCCATCTGCTCTATGCCCTCCATCAGCTGGTTGAGCGGTAAGATGTTGTTAGGCTTCCATTCTTGAGGAAGAATCAAACTTCTTCTCTCAGAGTCGCAGTACATCTCAGCACATCACATGCTCCGGGCTCCCTAATTATCTTGGTAGGTCTCCACTGGGGTTCCACTGTGCCAACATCTCTCTTGTGTTGGGAAGCTTAGAACTGTCCTAATGTGGTCTCACCAGTGCCAAATAGAGGGAAACAATCACATCCCTTGACCTCCTGCCTATCTCACGAAGTCCCCTTCTGCAAAGCTGCTTGCTTAGTTGGTGGCCAGCCTCTACCACTGCACGGAGTCACTCTGGCTCCGATGCAGGACTCCACATTTGGCAGTGTTGATGCTCTGATGTTCCCACCAGCCCACTTCTCCAGCCTGGCAGGTCCCTCTCTCTGCCAGTGTATGTACTACTCCTCCCAATCTTGTATAACCTGCAAACCTGCTACAGATGATCTCTGTCACTGATGAAGATATGAAAGCCTCTCTGTCCCAGAATCAAGCCCTGGGTAATACCACTCATTACCTGGATTGCCGGTGAGTCTTCACCCCATTCACGCTTGGGAGCGGGCTGGGCCAGTCAGCTCTCCACACGCCCCACCACCCACCCGTCTAGTATTTCCCCAGTTTAGCTGCAGGGATACAACCAGAGATTGTGTCAAAGGTCTTGCTAAAGGCAAAGAAAATTATATCCTCTCCTCTTGACCACAGGGCCAACCATTTAACCTTAGAAGGCTACTGGGATAGTTGGGCACAATTTTTCCTTGGTAAATCCACACTGGATTTTCCCAGTCATCATCATCATGTCCTTTACGTACCCAGACATGGCTTCCAGCGGATTTGCTCCATAACCTTCCCTGAAATGGTTCTAGCTCCAGATGAGCTTTGTCTTTCCTAGTTATATCTCTGCACATCCAGGCAATATCCATCACTTTTCTGCCTTTGCTTCCAACTTCTATGTACTTTCTTTTTGTGCTTGAGCCCAGTCAGGAGCTGCTTCTTTATCCCTACTGGTCTCCTGGCCATGCACACTCAAATTCCTGCACTTTGGAATAGACCATTCTTGTGCTTTGAGAAGACTGTCCTTCAAGATCAAATGGTTCACCTCTTGCCCATCAACACAGTCTCCCATGAGACCCTGCCAAAAAGATCCCTGAACAAGTCAAAATCTCCTATCTTGAAGTCCAAGGCTGTAATTCTATTTGCTTTGATCAGTTCTCTTAGAAGCCTGAATTAAAGTATCTCATGATAGCTTCTGCCAAAGCTGCTATGACCTTTATATCTCTGACCAGTTCTGTTTTCTTCCTGAATAGCAGGTCCAACACACCACCTCCACCAGTCATCCAGTCAAACACAGATAACCTGTGTCAAGAAAATCTCTTCACCCTACTCCAGAAACCCACTATGTTACCTGCCACACCATCAAGCTGCCATCTCAGCACACACCAGATAGTTAAAAAACCCACATAAATACCACAGCCTGCAACCTCCAGTTGTGTAAAGAAGGCTTCATCTACTGCTTTCCCTTGATTAATTGGTCTCTAGAAGACACACATGACAATGTTGTCCTGCTATCTTCTGATCCTTATGCATTAGCTCTCAGCTGGCTCATCACCCCCTCCAAGGCAGAGCTACATGCATTCGAGTCAGACCTCTGCATCCAACACGACCCTCTTCCTTGCTTCCTCACCCCGTCCTTCCGAAAGAGCCTGTCTCCATCCCTTGCAGCTATCCTAAGACGCCTCTGCAATCCCAAAGGGCTCACAGCTCCGCAACTACATGCAGACTTCCAATTCCTCCTCCTTGTTTCCCATGCTGGTAGTATTAATTCACATGCAGAACATCCTTGCTTGGATATAAACTATTTTTCATGAAAAATTTAAGTTTAAAGAAATTTAACTCCTATAAACTCACAAATATGGCCCAGAATGGCGCACGCTAACTTTTACAGCGTAAAAGTACAACAATCACGCAGTATACTACACTAACTTTGGAATTTTGAAGGTGATACAGTGCATCTCAAATAATGTTTTGAAATTGTTCTCTAAATAACGTGGCATATTTGTTTACCGTCTATGATTTTTCTTTATACAGCATTCAAGAATCACTCCTTTTTTTTGGTGCCTGCGTACTTGTCAAACGCTTATCACACAGGGGTGACAGGGAACCATCTGCCTCCCTCCCCCAAAGGCACCTCCTTTTACTTATTACCACCTGTTCTTTTTTCAGTTCCCAAATGGCAATTCCGAGCAATGCCAGATACACTGGAAAAGGCCAGGTTACAGGTCCTGGCGGAATTTTTCAGTCTTGTCACTAGCATTTAACCTCCACGAAGAAAACCCAAATGTATCCATTACGGAGGTTTTCACAGACCACACAAAATAATGCTGTAAAACGATGACAAGAAATAGCACTGTTATAATTGAGCGTACTAGTATATCTGATCTGTCACTGAGATGGTTAGAGGCTGACCCATCAGGATCTAACTGTAAGTTAAAAAGGAGCGGGGAGAGATTTTGAGATTGCCGAGAAGGTCATTCCCAAGGCACGACTAAGGTTCTTCCTTCTCACTGGGATATGCACGAGTCCTCCACGGTGGCATTTCCAGGATATAAGAAAAGACCACCTATCTTCTAATCAATAAGGCAAAGAGAGGAGCATCAAGACCCCTCCAAACGCTGGCAGAGGGCAAGTGCAGAGGAACGTGGTACTCGAGGTACTTCCCTTTCTTTGGCAGTTCTTAAATTCTCCATAAAAGGCAGACCAGGCAGCAGAGCCGCAACTCCAGTGAAATTCCCAAAGGTACTTAGCCTCCAGGGGAAGGACATTATCTGAGAAATAGGGACACAATCTCAAATCTCAAAGTATTCTGAAAGCAGATGCAATGCTTTTCAACTCTCTTGCAGAATTCTACACCTGAAGTTAAGTACAGGGGATATTGGTAGGAGAAGAGTATTTAACTCAGACCATTTACCTGAATCCTACTCTCTCTCCTCCCCCTTTTAACCTTCTCAATCTCTTCTCTCAATGCCACAATTCTTTTATATATGCCAGAAACGGCAAAAGTTGTGGACGCTGTACAACCAATCCATTTCCAAGTACAGTCTTCTTTTCTAAACTTATCAACAGAGAATTACAGAATTTGAAAACAAAACAGCCACTCCAATAAGCCTTCAAACTACCCTAACTTTTTTAGCCAGTCAATTCTTTGTTTTAATATTTTCCACAAGTAACTTCCATATATACTGCAAGCTTTTCAGAATTCACCCCAAATAAAAAAAAGGCCAACCCAAAAGAAACTTATGTCTGATCAACGACTATATTAAGCTGATTCTAGCAGATGAGAGTCTGCACATACACTGCTCTGTGTGGCTATGCACAACATACACTCACATACACTCACGCACCAAAACTGTCACTGTGCAGAAGACAAGGTGAATCACCAACATACTGCTACCTGCGAAGTCAGAAATCTATGTCCAAATACAGAAAACCTTTTGTTGTAGCAGATGATCACATTATATACTTTATGCCTATCATATTTAAAAATTATGCTACCATCTAAGACTGAAGAAAATACAGATGGGGTATTTTACTTTCAGACCACTCAAAAACCCTGACAGTACACCTCAATAAAGCTGGATGAAACAGTATTGTTCTAGGCAGCAAAAACCAACACGTTGGAAAACTTCTATATGAAGGTTTAGATTGAAACAGGTTAATGTACAGAAGCGACAACTAAGTTCTGATCTAATACGTAAAGTGCAAACGGTTTTATTGGTTTATTTCTATTTAATCTTTCTCAGCATATCTCCCTGAAAGCCTGAGTAACTCTGCCTTTTCCAACTACTCAAACTCATCTCTGATGGCAGCCAACCACCCCTTTCCTCACTGTCAGTTAGACCACAATCAATGCTGCAGACCACCTAGAGATGCCCACACAACAGTCGTCGTCCATTTCTTCAACACTGGCCCATAAAGAATGCATGCGGCCTCTCCGAGAAACTCCTACTTTCTAGGATAAACTTAATTTATTAAAGATCAGTTTGATATGATAAGCAAAAGGGGTAACTGGAAGCAGTTTGTAAATAGCCAGATGTTTGCCAGTTCCATTAAGGAAGGAGAAAACAGAGAACAGCAAGGGAAGGGACATACTGCTAATTGGGATGAAGAACTTTGAACACTTAATCAACATTTTTTCACCTAGATTAGTTTTCAGATTGGCAGAGTGGGTATTTTCTCATCATCAGGTATGAATTTAAAAAAAAAAAAGCGTTCTGTATTAATGACCAAAGTGTTCAGAATAGTTTTTGCTCAAATTAGTGTTTTTAATTTTCATATATCAATATCTGTCATGAAAGAACTACTATATATGATACCTTCACCCTTTTTCCCTGAACATTGTTTCCTTCTTTGCTGTTCATATATTGTGATAAGGTATTAAAATAAGAGATCAAATACTGTATTTTCTTCAGCTGTGTATATTATACCAGTTTTCATATATCACAACTAAGACAGAGCACATTCATTCCTAGTTGCACTACTTGTTATGCCACTACTCAACAACAACAAAAAATAAAAGGCACTTTCAGTGATGTACCATGTGGTTATCTCTACTGTTGGAAAACAACAACTAAAATGCATCAGTGTTACACAGGGAGTGCACTGTTAAAAACACTGCAGGCCATGTAACAGAACGATACGACTTCGGGGGTGTATCTTTACACCCGAAACGAGACTCCACCAACACTGCATCCACAATCCTTTGGCAGCATGCAAAAGAAAAAGGACAGCATTATAAGGCAAAGTCCTTCAGTAAAACAGGACAGGTTGCCAGAGTAGAACAGGAAGGAGAAACCACTGGGCAAACAACAGGGGAGGGAAAGGAAGAAGAGTGAGACCACAGGAACTAAAATAATAACAGTAATAATAATTTACAAACCACTACTGGGAACTGGGTGAAAGTAAAAACTCGGGCAGGGCTTCAAAACCCAAGTACATTAATTATTCAGTATTTTTCAAACGTGGAAAATATGGAATAATGCTTCCGCTTGAAAGATTTGGAAACTACTCAGGTGATTCATGCATATAGCAGAAATAAAATTACTTTTAATAATTTTTCTGGCAACCCGATGACAGTAGGCCATTGCTGGATCCAGATGCCTAACACTACTCGGAGGTTGAAATCCCACGGCTCTACAGTAGGAAAGCTACTGAATCCAGTAGAGGGCACCTTTCATTCCCCAAATAATTGTGGAAAGTACATGCACCTCTTCAGCCAGCAATGAAACATACCCATATCCAAACGAGAATTCAGAAGAAGTTGTAAGTGCACAACTACTCTACAAAACAATCAGAAAAGAAAATCTCTCTTTATGGCACTCTCGTAACAGTTTACTCTCTGTACGTTGAACGACAAAACTAGGTCTAGCAGATTCACATCTGCTAAAATTAGAAGAAGTTGTAAGTGCACAACTACTCTATAAAACAATCAGAAAAGAAATGGAAAATCTCTCTTTATGGCACTCTCATAACAGTTTACTCTCTGTACGTTGAACGCCAAAACTAGGTCTAGCAGATTCACATCTGTTAAAATTGTAAGTGTGAAGTTACATCATGCTTCTGACCACACATAAGACTGTTTCTCCTAAATCCTCTCCATCCAAATAAAAAAGAAATTAGAATTTTGAAACAACACCCCAAAAAGACAGGCAACGCAAAAGCCCCCAAAAAGTACAGAATTAATATTTTCTTTTCTGACCTGTCTCTCCCCTCATCCCCCTTACTATTGGTTTTCTTCCTTGTGCTCTTAGAAATTATTTTTAAGAACTGTGTGACCTGAAAGAGCAAAACAAGCTGATGGCTTAGCAATGATATTTGTACTACCTTTTTTCTGGAAGAAAAAAAACTTTCTGGAAGTTCTTTAATCGTAACAGCAATTATTCTCTTTTAACACCCAAAACATTGCAAGAAGGTGAGCATTGTTAGTAATTCCACTGACTGGAGCACAATAACAAATACTTATCTTGAACTGCAGCTGTAACTCAAAAAAAATTTTGCAGTTGCAGTTTGCAGAAATGACAAAGCTTACTACTTTTTAAACTAATAGCAGAAAAAAAGCTTCTGACACTAGAATGACTTTGGTGTAAAATACTTCATTTTGGGTGTGCTCCATAATTGCTTATTTTTCACTTTTGTAATTTCAGCAATTGTTTTCATTTCGCCTATCCTGTTATTTTTTTAAAATCTCAGCATGCAACAATATTTCAGATTTCTGGCTACGGTTTATTATTGCACTAAATATTTTCCACTTATTTTCCAAAATACAAGGTGAATCCTATAGAACTCCTTAATTTCTCCTAAGTAACTTTAACTGTACAGAAGATGACACTGAACCACTCATACGATTTTAAAAGAACATCCTACTCCAGCTGAGTTATAGATATAACACATCATCTGGAAATGGCCCCTTGAAATTGTTCCTCCCCATCTTTTGGCACTGTATCGTCACGGTTTATCTTACCAAGGTCAAGTATTATCAGCTGGGCTCCAGCCTGTGCATTTCCAACATCATTTTCTGCAATGCACTGATAGAATCCTTCATCTGATTTCACCAGACCCAAAACTTGCAGATTATGTTCTTTCTGAGGAGTAAAGGAAAATCACAACACTTAAAAATGGGTTGCAATTGCAAAAACAATGGTGTTATTATGGCACATTACTACGACAGGAGAACCTTCTGAACAGTAACATGGAAAAGTGTATTTTGAGTTCCCGTCTGATTTCATCTCTTGCACTGAATCCTCAAATTATGCAGTATCAAAAAGCAGCAGAAGCTCTGACTAATGGCTATCATTTTCTAGCATCAGATATCACTGGTAAGTCATAACACTTCCACAGCCATTTTTATTATATTTTAAGCACTGAATATAACTGCATAGCTCGCTGTTACAATCCTACAACCTCAGGTATACCCAATTATACAACCATTAAGTTCTCAACAATGACTTTCACTACATCTAAAATTTCCCTCTAGAAGTACCGGTGTGCCAAAACTCATGATCCACAACTCAGTTATATTTATATTGAAACTCCTGTTTGAAATTGTGATTTTCATCGATCACAGATGACTGCAGAAAACGTAGTCAGTGTTCACAGCAAGCTTGCACTTTAACAGGTTCAACCAACAAGGTGCGTTTTGTCACTGTGTGTACGTCTGTCTCTCATGGAAAATCTAAGCTATAAAGAAATCAACTCATACAATATAAGCCACACGCCTTAGCCTTTCAGCAAAATGATTCAATTACAGAGCATTAAAGGTTTCAAGAAGCCATTTCTCTTTCAGGCCCCAAACATCAATAGTACAAAAATAGGAAGCTGGTCCTATAAAGAAACCTAGCTTTCATGTGTATGTGTTAGAGAACTAACAGACAGGTCAACAGCTTAAAAATCTGCAAAACGGACAATATACTTACAACAATTTTGAAATAGTCACTTGGGATCACCATGTCTCCATTCTTGACCCATTTCACAGTTGGAGTAGGTTTTCCAGTCACCTCGCACTCAAACACGATGTCCATAGATTCATGAGCATAAATATTTGCAGGCCGCTTCAGAAATTCAGGAGGAACTTCAAATAAAATGGAAGAAAGACAAAAGATGGTGTTAGCATCCACAAAAACACATCAGTTGTGCTCCTACTCTAACATACAGTAAGACTCAACACATAAAAAGATGGCTTCAAGGACTCTGGCACAAACAGTAGCAATGTTGGCAGAAATTTTCAGATCAGGGTTTGACAGAATCTGATACAAGCTCTGCGTTATTTCAAAATTACATTTGGGCCCGTTAAACAGCCAGACATTCTAATTTGAAATGACCTCTTGAGAATACATGAAAGAAGAAATTGAGCCAAGATGTATAAAGTGAAAAGTTAAAAAGTATTTTAAAAGCAAAAGACATAGATGCCATTTGGAAAAAAATGTTTCTGTGGTTGAAGAACACGTTGCACTCTCTTATCTGCTGTAGGCACGTTGCTGCACGCTAAAAAGACCACAGCGGGCTTTTTTTCTTTCTTCACCAACTCAGAGTTCATCTGAGCAAATAATTTAGTGCTTAATTGTGCAACAGTTTTATGCTCCTTTCACAAATAAAGAATCTTGCGGGATAAGCTCCCAGCAAGACAATGAAAGTTACACAAAAGCCTTCACCCCCTCCTGCAGCAAAGTTTATTAATTTGTAAAATGGAAAGATTGTAAGTTAGATGTGAAATTAAAAAATCAGGCCATGATGAAAATGGCTGTCTACAACTTTTTCAGTAATCTACACTTCGATGCACCGCAAGTCCAGCTGGAGCTCCGTAAAACACAGAACAGTGGTAGTGCAGTCAGGCTACGTTATGTAGGGGTGTATCATGATCAGCAACAATTTATTTATTCAGATAAAATCCTTCAGTTGATACACCAGAGATTTTTCAGGGAGTTCTTTGTACTCAATACTTAAGTCAGTAGGTAACCAAAAGCTAAAATTATATTAAAAAATACTTTTAAAAATGAACGGACACAAAACTAAGATGAAACGTTCCTAGGGTACCATTGCCTTGTGTTTCTGTGAAGAAACTCAGCTTATCAAATAGACAGTGCTGCATTTATCCAAAGATTTTCTTCTCTGGTTTGTGTAAGCCCAAGAAACACTGTGTACAGGACTACACACATACCTTTGCATCATATTGATAATGTTTTACAGATATGCATGACCAAAGCCGCGTATTTCATAACATAATAAAATAGAAAGGTTCTTCATTTAAGACATATACCAAAGCTGTTATCTTGGGTCTTGGCTGCCTTTTTAAATGTCCTTATGTATTCAGAGTAAATTAATTAAATTAAAGATATCTAAAATCCATAAAAACTCAGAGATACAGAATTTTTTGGTAATACAAGCCCCAAAGTGTCCAGTGCGCAGACATGTTAAAAATCTTCTGTGAATGAATGTGCCACCAAGAAGCATCCAGCTGCCTACGAGGACTCTCAGCTTCTTTAGCTTAGCGGGAGGACGAAGAGCTGTTTGCAGGCCGATACAATTTGAATATAATCTATTACGAAGAACATTCACCTATTTATTTGTTTTTACTACACTCGCTGACATAAGGCCAATTTGCTTACTTGTGTTGGCAGGTCTGATTGTTCAAGTTCCAGGAAAGTCAAAAGTGGCCTTTTGCCCTTTAACATTTATCAAAGAAAGTCAATATGGAAGGGCTGCAGAGTTTAGGCAAACACTACACACGCTTCACCTATCACTGGGATTTATTTCATGCTAGGGAATAAGGAATACTAAATCATTTTTTACTTCTTCCTATGAAATGATTGTGAAGGTTTATAGGTGGTTTTAATATATTTAAAAACTGATAGCTGGAGACAAGCAGCTCTCCAAAAAACCTTCAAGTTTTGGATTATAAATTAAATAAGAGAACATTAACATAAAGAAATATTTATTTATAGAGTAAGAAGATGGCTTAACTGTCAGATAAGCATGTAAACCTATACCAGAAGCTACATAGAGATGTACATATATGTTCGCTGCTTGAAATCTCTCACATAGGAGCAAAAACCTGGATGGGGCCGAGTCCAGTTGCCTATGACTTCAGACATCCATTTCATAGAATCATTTCCATAAATTTACCAAAAACGCCATAAACTCCACCTTAAAATGATCTAGCTCTTCATAGAGCATACTGGCTCTTTCTTATGCATAAACACAGCATATTTTTGTACTTACTGTCTGTATCAGATGGCTGTTAAAACCTTATATAATTCTGACATTTGAAAACTGTCTTCTGATTTATTGGTGGCCAAATTGCGATTACTTATTCTTCATGAAAACAGTGCCTTTTATTTTAAATGTTTATTCCTCCCTGGCATTTATCCTTGGCATTTTTATTTATTGGGAGCTGCACTTTTTCTCCACTCCCTTCCCATATCCCAGCCTTTATTTTGGCAGCCTCAACAAGTCATGTCTGCTTGGTCCTGGTGTGACAAGTCACCCGCACCCTCCTCACAGACCCTCTCTATTTGTTCTAGTTTGAATTAATCTTTGTAGCCTGTGGAGTTTAAATTATTTGCACGCAATTTCAAATGTGTCTCACCAGTGACTTGAAAAATGGCATAAATACAGTGTTATCACTACAGCAAATATCTGGCCCAATTCATTCTACTACTGTATTTGCCCTTTCCTAGATGCATCATACTGATGTCAGCCTGTGATAGATCATTGCTCTCTCATCGTTAGCCATTTTTAACTAATGAGTAATTTTGTTCCAGTCTGCTTGATCAATAGTTTATGTTCTCATTTCCTTGCAATCTCTTTCTCCATATGTATACAGACACACACACATCGATTCTTGAAATGCTTACACAGTTGAAAAAAGGGGACATAAAAATTGGAAACATGAAAAGTTAGTTTTTCCATGAATGTACAATGATCCTATTTTCATAACGCTCGTTACGGGCTAACATTTAATTCCTTAGCCATATATTAAACTTATTACAGGAATCCTAATAAACACAAGCCAATAACATTCACTGTCAAAAGCACAAAACTTGTGTAAAAAAATTAATCTGATGACCTCAGAATGCATGCAAATTGCTGTATGAGTAGCTACACTGGAAAACTCAAGGATGAGAAAAGGGAGATACAAGAGAAGTTCAATAAAATCAGGAGTGGCTCAACGCAAAAAATAGCTGCTCTGGGTTTGCCAAAGTTAGTTACTTTATCAAAAGAAGTATTACGATACAATTTACCTTTAATGAAACTGCATTTTTATCCAGTTTTCCATTTACTTCTGTGTGTTTAATGGTTCTCTCTTTCAAAAGCATATTTAGACACCCCTTTATTTCGGAAATGATGAGCGTAAACATCACAGAGGAGACACATCAGACCTCCCCTCAATAAGAGAAGCATCAGAAAGGGCAAGCCCCTACTCCTCAGCGTACGCACGTTGTCTGCCCAGCACAGACCGTATGACGGGAGGATCCTATCACAAAGCCCTGGAGACAGATGTCTCTAGCAGTATTCCACATATTTTCCTCTTTGAGTATGTCGCCGGCAGTTCAGACTTCCCTTAACATCCACCTACTGGGTAAGACACTTCCATGATACTTAGCAGAAAACAGGTAGCTTTTTAAAAGCAAACCAAAAATCAAACCACAGAAGAACGAACAGTAGTGGCCATCGCTAATCTGAAAGGTTGAGAGACGAGTTGAGGGTGAGGAGGAGGGAGGAGCACCGTGAGGGAACTGATGGTCAGACCATCACATCTGAAATAAAATTAGTGCAAAGTAAAGTTCTGGGATTATTTCTGCTTTCTCCACTAATGTTTAACTTGTAATGAAGACATCTGGAAAGTACTCCAATACCTTTAGCAACTGATATCGCTTTAACTCGGGGCATCATCCACAAGCAGACATTAATTACGATAAATATCTTTTTGCCACAAAAATGAAAGTTGAACTAGATATCCTACTATCTGCTCTCATATATTTTTAATTTAGGAGATTAAGAATTTGAAACATATTATTTTTTCAAAATGACTTTGCTTTTCTGGCTTATGGAACAAATGCCAAGATGCTTACAAAGGGATAATAATATGAGAAGTACTCACTTTATTATCATTTACTTTCCAATTAATGAATTAAAAAATGTTTTTAAAATACACTTTTATAGTTTAACTTTGTCAATGTTTAGCATTCACACAGATTAACACAATGTAAGTACAGATGTTTGTGGTAGAGAAGTTAAATTGATAACCAGAGAGCAAATGAGCCAATTACCATATAAAATAAGATTTGTAATGGAAGGTTATGTGCTCCGTTACCAAACAGACAATTAAACTTCAAAGAAGACTTGGCAGCTCAGCCCACTCTTCTATCCCTCTTAATGTTAGCATGCAAATAACAACTATTTAAATTGCAAGATGCTTGCACAGAATTTCACATGCGCTGTAGTACCCTTAGAAAGTCCCAATCCAAGAGTATCTTCCATCCTTTTGGAGATTTAAAAGACAAAATATTTTGATCACAACCATGATCAAAAAAAAGGAAAAAAAACCCCAACAATCTACATCACCAGTTGATTCAAACTTTAAGCTAAATCCCAACAAAGGTGAAATATTCGAAAAATAATAGGCTTTTTAAAGCCAACAGCTATACAACGATGGGAAGAGCTGAGGAACTACACTTATGCAAAAGGAATTGCATCCAAGTTGAAGTGGAAACGGGAATGGATGCTGGGCATGGATCCCACTCCACGAATACAGGTGATCAGTAGGAAATGGAAACAAATTGCCCCAACTCTCTGCTCCTCCACCTCTTCAGGGATAAGACTGGCGAAAGGCAACACACTGCCATACAGGACAAACTCTATCCGATTCATCCTTGTGCATGATGAGCATGACCCAACACAGTGAATTCACAAATTAAAACGCCGGCTTACGATCCACGTTGTCTGTGCATTGTTTTTTAAATGCTCAAGAGTTAGAAACTTTTGAATAACTATGCAGAGAATATTACAGCAGCATCATTTATTCTGAACTTTACAGAATGACTGTTTCTTCAAATGTCTTTTCAGTGGTCAGTAGCACTTGCCTGTTCTCTCTCATTAAGACAGAAATTTTGTGGCCTTCAGGGGCATAGTCAAAAGAATCTATTTTCAATTTGCCATCTGTACTGCTTCAAATGAGAGAGAAATTAATTACATTCAGTCCTCCTCTCCATCTCTTGAATAGCTTTCCTTTCAGTCTTACATCACTGACATAAGAACAAAGGTTTCTGGTTTCACAACCCCATTTCAAACCTGAAACATCAAGCTGAGCTGTAACTACACTAGAAAAGGAAAAATTCAAGGTCTGCGCAATTAACTAATCAGAACTTTCAACTTTCTTAGTTACAAGCACAATGAACCTCCTCCTACAATAACCAAATCAAAATGCTGCTATTCTAGATAAGATCTCATTTTTATGCATGTTAACCTTTCCCAAAAGTCAAATCCCCTCCATGTTGCTCCCCAGAAGGAGGAAGAAAACCCTAATGGTGGCAAAGCAGTGATTCCTGATAATCAGACTTGAGCAACAAAGAAAACCTTGCAGAGACAGAGAAGTGATCTCAAGCAGGCAGGCCATTTATATCACCATAATGAGAAAAAAAAATAAAAGTCTAAAATATTTTTTTTTAAAAGTATCCAAAAATAAACTAAGCATTGTGTGTCTAATACTCCTCAAAGGACAGGCAGCTGCACCATTATCTCACTTCCTAATGTATTTAAAACACTGTCTGTCGTACATGAAGCGCATAAGAATAGTCTCATTTTGACGCCACAGAAACACAGATTGCAAACTATACTTTGAAAAGACTTACTCTCTTTTTAAAAAGCATTAACAAATACGCTGTTGGTCCAAGCATAGCAGCAGACAAAGACAACATACACATGATCAACTGTAAAAGGTAGATATCATCTCTATTACAGCATTTTGCTGTTTCCCCACGTCCTCTATCATCTTCCTCGTTCTGTGCAGATGAATCACTCTCCTTGCTCCCATCAATTGACCGAACTCCTGCAGACACGACTCTGCTGTTAACTCTAAGTCCCTCAAGAGCTATGTGACTATATAAGCATCCTGTATGTATAACATGCTGGCTCACAGCACAGGTGCAACACCCACATCGTGGTCCTCCCTAGCGACAAATTAAAACTCATTAGTACCAAAGGAGCTTTTGACTAGTCTAAACAGGTCTCTGGTAAGTGTGGAGTGATGAAAAGCATCATCTCTAAGTCAGGAGAACTTCTTCCACTTGTGATTGCTGTCTTAGCAACGAGCAATTTGAAGCAAAACCCAAGATCTTGCTCAGCATCACAGTATCACAAACTGACAAGACAACTCATACCAGGATTAAATTTCATGATTAAGCATGATGCATATGTTCTGCCACCTGCTGTTTGCTATAGCATGAACAAAGAATATGCATTAACCCCGCTGTAGGACTATTCCCTTTGCACGCTGACGCAGCATAGTAACTTCTCCAAGGGCCTAAGGCAGCCAAAGGACTGAATTGCAACAACTGAATTTACAAAGAGAAATTGTCCAGGACAAGACTGAAGTCGCCATTTCTGCTTCCTCAGCCACCTACAACTGCCCTCAATCCCCAAAAATTAGGAGTGTGTTTTCCAAAGTCGCACAATTAATTCATAGTTCTCGTCAACATCTCTTTATCCTCTTCCTTCTATACTTTTGTCCATGACAGATATATCTCTGTCAATCAATGCTTACCATTCAAATACAAAAGCAATTTCTAAATCCAGAAGTTCTCGCATACTTCAAATAGCAGGTATAAAAACTAAGTAGACTGGATAATTTTTCATAATGTGTCTCTGATCAATCACAGCTTAAGCACTCATGGCCAAATGGCTTCCATTTTATAACTACACCAGTAGAACCCCAATCTTGTATTTCAGTTAACAATCAGGATTACCTGATATTACCTATATTACCTATATTATAGTATTTAAACTGGGCATTTTATTATAAAAAATGTTTCGTATCAGCCTAAAATGGTAAGCCCTGAGGAACTTCATCTTCTCCAGGGAGAACAAGATATCCCATTAGTGTATGTTACAAACCGGATTAGAATCCTTATAAAGTTAAACTTAATTTCAACAACTGCAAGTTTGTTTCCGAAAAGGATACAGCTCCACAATACGATGATCACCCTGTTAATCCATTCAATCACACCTCGAATCAGCATTAACATATTCAGTGGTATCTCCAAACCTACCTGTCAAGTGACAAACCGTTCTATTTTAATAAGATGTTTGACAGGATTTCAAAATCTTTGAACTTTTTTTGTAAATTTGCCAAACGGGAGGGTGTTTTAGTGGACAGTTCCATCTCCAAATCAGACCACAGGACACCATTTCATTGCCTGGGGTGAGTTTCCTTTCCAGTGCTAACCCCAGAGAAGGCTGCATTACATACAGAGTGCATTTGATCTAAACTAAGAGCAATCTCCTTGATCAGTTAGCTGAAACCAACTCATTTCTGTCAGCCAGCTGGCACGACACATAGGGCAGACTGATGAAAATGTTTTAAATTATTTGTGTTATCATAGTACCTGGGAGCACCCCGCAGCGCAGACCCACCACGTCAAAAACAAACGCAAAGTGTTTACGTATCACAACGCAAACAATGAAATTAAACAAATTCAGGATAAATTATAACATTAAACGATTAAAGAGAGAGCAAACTGCAAACATCTCAGTTATGTCTTATATTCACCTAAGTCTACAAAAATGTTTTCTGTTTCACGGTACCAAAGTGTAATTACAAACTAGTTAGCAAGACTATTGGTCTTCTAAATACATGTTTTTCCAAAACCTTGGTTCTACTCCAAAAATAGCATGACATCCTTCACTTCCTGCCATTCCCACCAAAACACAGGTAAAAAAAATAGATTCTCACGTTTGACAGTGGAAGTTTTTATTATCTTTTAATTCTATATTATAGCCATACAAATTAGCTGATTTTCTTCAGGTGTATCCTAAAAAAAAAACCAAAAAGGAAACTACACTTAAAAGAGAAATGGGGAATTATAATGTTCTTTCTTAAAAATGGCAAAGGTATATGGATAAGTACTCTGAAAAAAGAAAAAAAAAAGATTTAAAAACCAAAATTATGTCGAAGGAAAGTCAAAAGTCTTCCCAACCTCTGAGCATGGCTGTCATGTCCTTAAAACACACTTAATATGCAGCTAGAAAATCTGCATAGCAAACAATAGCTGACAAAAAGGAATCTTTTTAGAGAAATATCCACAGAATAGAAAACTGTCAAATTAATATGAAAAAAAAAATCACTATACAAAGACACAAAAAAGTTATAAAAATGTAAACTACTACATGCACAGCATTTTTTACTGTGCAAAAACCGAAGTTCCAGTTTATGAACAGAAACTGCAGATGAGTCTGAGATGTGTCTGTTTTTAACACGTAAACAATTGATGGTTTTTTACATTTTAGAAAATTAAAGCTAACATACCTATAGATCAATGGTTCTCTGTCTGTGGCATCCTGACCAGTATGAATTCTTCCCCACTTTTCTACCAGGTGAAGCAAAGAAAGAGGGACTACTTTTATGTTTTTTAATAAGATCTCTGGTAGACTACATTAGACTCTGCTCATCAGCTAAAAAGGCACAAATGAGCATTCAATGTTCTTCTATGGTTTTGCTCATGTGGACTGTCTGGTGCTTTACAGCTTCCTCCCCAAAGCCTGAAGCATCTGCTATATGCAGGTATGATTTCGATGAAGCGACAAGGGCAGGGCATGACCAAATCGCCTTTAACACAAATATTTTACATTTACAGTGAAAATCTTTAATACACAAATTGCTGAAGTATGAACTATTCTTCAGAGGTCAGCCCCTAAGTAAACATTTCAGAAGCAGAAACTGAAAAAAAACCAAACAAAAAACCCAAACCCAACCACCAGCATTCAATCATATTACAACTACCAAGAAACCGGATAAGGATGAACAGTACTGAACAATAATAAAGTAAAATTATATTGATCAATTAGAAAGCTAGAAAAATGTCAGGATATAATTCAATAAATGTGCATTTCTTTTTCAGGGAGAAATAATTAACTGTACATTTATGAATAGGAAGTAATAGCAATAAACTTTGCAGAAAAAGGTCTGAGAAAAAAAGACTTTATCAGAGATCACAAACACGACCATGATCTAAACGTGACTCCCAATATCATACTGGTATGACAAAAAGCGATCATACAAGGAGGTATAAGCAGCAGCTCCTGAGACTCCTCTTCCATCCAACACGCACTAATGCCTCGGCTGACCGTGTTATTTGAGCACCACATTTCAAGGAAAACATGAACTCTGATTTACAAGAAAGCACTGAAAATGACCAATGACTCAGAAAATTGGCTCCAAAAGAAAAATGGAAGTCCTGGATTCAATTATTTGAGCAAAGGCAAGATTAAGCAGTCGGACACCTCAAATAGGTAAGAGAGCTTAATACATAAATAGTCATGGCAATAAAAAGAAAAATCTCCTTTATATTCTCTCATTCTTGCACAGGAAGAACTCCTACATCTCGATTCTTGCCCTGTGTTAAAAAAGATAATACTCTAAACAATTAGTTGCTCACTCTTCCACTCTGGTATGAAAATGGGTTCTTCTTTTCAGTACGAGCTTTAGTAAAATCAAAAAACTGTCTTTTAAAGCAACCATTATGAACTTCTAAATATGCAGGACTCCACATATTCAGCAAAAACTCTCATTTAAAAGCCATGAGCTGTTAGCTTGGCACATGGATTTGGACTGCAGGCAATTAGAGATCATGTACACATACCCACAAATGGAATTGTCTGGAAAGTTTTCCAGGTGCAGAAACATACAGCAAGTTCTCTGAGCATCCTATATACTAGCAGTACTTTTCTTTATGTTTTTCACTCGTGGGGTGCCTTAGCAGTTGCAGCCCAATTCAGTACACTAATCGCATGCTGGCATTAAACCTGTGGCAAGATTGCAACATCATCCACACTTCCTTTAATCTTACCTGTACAAAGGTAAGTGTAAAAAATGTCTGTTATTGTTAGCCTATCTGTTCAGCAATAGTGAGAAATGTTTAGAGAAACTACCTTACCTAACCAGCATCTGCTGAAGATGTAGCGTCTGCTTTGCGCTGCGTCCGCAGTAACCATACCCTGACAACTGGCGAACAAAGGTTGCTTATCAGCAGGAGATGGGCAGGAACATTAGAAACACAGTGAAGGTTGCACAGTGCCACAGAGCAGCCAATTGCAAGTATCGAGGACAGAAAATAAGAAAAGCATAAAAGCAATACATCTCCATACATTCTCCCAGTGTCGAGCAATCCCTGGACGAGGAACTCCCTGAGAAAGAGGAGATACCTTTGTGTTTACTAGTTCTGGTTGGATTTCGCTTTTAAAAACTCTTCTCACTGCTTTCTGGATCCAGGGAAGCCTTCAGCAGCCCTAATGCTCACAGCAGTAAGTTCCATGTGACACTCCCTGAGAAAATTTACCATTTGTTGCATGTCTTTGAGTCAATCAACCATGTGATGTCTCTTGGTTCTTGCAACTGAAAAGAAACAAGCATTCATTTCCTATTTGCTTTCCCCATGGCACTCATGATTTTACAGAAAAGAACAATTTCCGACACTCCACGTGACTTTGATTATCCTTGTTACATTCTACACCTTCTTTGGCTTTACTACATTTAAGAGTTTTGCTACATTTAAGAGAGGAGAAAACAAGAACTGCTCACAGCATTCGATATATAGGACCATCACAGATTTAGATAGTGCCATAACAATTTTTCTGTTTAGATGCCTATTCCTTTCCTAACAATTCCTACCATTTAATTTGGTTTTTGCATTTTCCAAAGACCTACATATTACAACTTCAATATTTTATGCCCGTGCAAAACCCAGCAGTTCAGAGATCACGGCTACATAAATTTATAGGACTATGTTTAACTGTACATACCACTTTACGTTGAACTTCACCTGCCATTTCATTGCTTAATTGTTTCTTACACAACAAGGTGTTTCTGCAGCTCCTCAGCACTCATTCTCACAACCCCAATCAACTCAAAAGCAACAACAAAGTTTGTCACCTTACAAATCCCCTTTTCCTGATTGCTTACAAAAATGCTGAACAGTGCCGATTCAGCATTGATGAAATTCCTTAGTTCCACTCTCTAATTTTCTATCTGTTAAACAATTTATTTATTTTCTTTTGTCTACACGAGGTCATTCCCCCTGAACTCCAGAGCACCATCATTTGAGACTCTTAGTAAGACAGACTGTTAGGAGTGCTCTGGAAATGGAAGAGCCGCCCAACATCTCACTAAATCCTTCAAAAGGTTCTCAATAGTAAGACGTGGCTCTTTCCCCACAAAACATACAAAAATAGATCCAATATACGCTATTTCCCATGTGTCTAACACCACCACATTTTATTGTAATTTTTATCAATTTAACTGGTCCAGACATCAGACTAACTCATCCAGTTTCCCAGATTTCCCCCAAAAGACTTAAAAAAACTCATGTCACATTGACCAAGGATCTTTAGTCTGATTTTTTTTTTTTTTAGTCTGATTAGCCAATTTAAGTGATAGGTTACACAGCACACTTGGTAACTCAGGTTTTCACACTTAAACTTGATGAGAAATTTTGAGTGAATACCATCTGGTCCTGATGATTTCTTACTGTTCACTTTATGGATTTGTTCTGAAATACGTTTTACAAGCTCTACAATTTCAGGTAGCCCACCCCCCCCCCCAGCCCCCCCCAATTCAAAAAAAAAAAAAAAAAAAAAAAAGCTTCCAATTTTGCAGAGAACAAGAGAACACGGATATCAAGAATTCACTTTTTTGCTTCAGGCCATCTTCTCACCCCTTTCTCTTTACGTTCAATCATCTGTTGACCCTAAGCTTTCTCTGGCAGGCTTCCTGTCTCTGACAGGCTTGGAAAAAAAACTATTAGAAGATTTTAATGTTATTAGCAAATGATTAAAAGCTTTGTATTATTTTACTTGCATATAAACATGAGAAAAAGAATTTTCTTTACCTTGCTCTGAGGAGATTTCTGGTGGGGTTTTGGGGGTGGAGTTTTTTTGTCCTTCCAATATAACTTTTGACAGGCGATAGGCACCCACTGTGAGCCTCATACAGTTCCTTAAACAAACGCCACGCCACTTGCCAACTACTTAACCTTTTTGGCTGTGCCTTTTCATTTTGTTTTTAGTAACCTTCCTTGACATTATGGAGATCCCCCTTCTACATGACTAAATGCTGCTGGTCATGATCAATGTCACCACCCTCGAGAGGCAATCGGTTGCTCAGCCCTAATACTGTGGCTTTCAAATTTAAGTCTAGAATCTCAATTTAAAGAGATTCTGTGTTAAAAATTTCAAACACACGCAGTGCATCACCACCTTCATGAAAACAAGGCATTACACCTCCTCTTATCTCTGTGAACTTCTGGCATTTGGACAGAAGTTGATCAGGTCATGGGGGTACGACGCTGCTACGCCCAACTTACTCAAGCAGACCAGGCAAGAGAGAGGCTGTGGCTGGGAAACTTCTATGCTCATGCACGGGCATATCACCAACCTCAACCCACCCAAATACCACCCTGGTGAGCGGGTGCAGTAGAGCTCAGGGGAAACCCAGCTCTCCCCCTGACCAGTCTGTCTTGGGTTCTCCAGCAGCAGCTCAACTCCAACACATAAAGGCTCCTCCTTGGGCACTCTGCTCCTACATAACACCTTCCCAGGCTCAACTGTACCGACTCACTAGACTGATATTTGGGGTATGTCTCAGTTGATAAGACATGCATGAAAGTGCAAATGAAATGCTTCCCCAACATGGCCTATCACTCACATGGTCTGCTTAATGAGCTGAGCTTATCAGTGTCACATTGTCTGCTGTTAGTTCCCCGTCACCCTCCATGATACAAACTGGTGAAGAACACAGGCAAGCCTCAGAGGACTGTGCACAGATCACTTTTGGGACAGCCCATGTGGAAGAATTTAAGTGTGCTGCATGGTGTCACAAGAGCAACAGAAAATGCTGTTTTCCATACAGAAAGAAGCCACCCTCAAGGAGCCTCGTCCCACCTCACTGCAATACTCAGTCGGGGCCCGGGGAGGTGTGGCTCCACCGCTGGTCACACAGCACGCACCAACACCGCGGGGGGTCGATGTGCACACAAAAATTGGAAGCAATGCAACTGGGATCGCAACGCAGCTGGCAAAGGCTTCCTTTAGGAAGGCAAAGCAGCAGTATGTGGGCATACTACAGTGCCTGGCATCGTGTTTGCGAGGCAGTGCAGGTGAATATGGTAGAAAATTAAATGCAATCCCTGAAAATATTAGTCAAAAGGATAAATAGTGGTAGATGCTTTTTTTGTTGTTCTACAGAATTTTCTGTATTCGGTAGATTTCTCTGAAAAATCAACTTGGCTGTCTCTGCAATTGGCAAGTCTGCGGTGATAAAACAATCCTCAAACACACTGGCTGTCCCGTGGGGTGACACTTTTGGCAATGGTCAAAGCCTGGGATTTGTTACTGATTGTAATTTGTACTGGTTTTGCCTATATTGCCATACGCTGCAAACTGCCCTATGCCTGGAAGGACTGGTCCTGTGGGTGAACACAACCAGAGTCCAACAGAGATGCAAGAGCAGCTGTGGTAACAGCACAGCCCTGCCGTAGTTTTATTTCCAATGTGTCTTGGGATGAGGGACATAAGGCGTGTGCTGTACAGCCACTGTACTCTGATCCACAGCACCCATAATGGATCAAGGGGTGCAACATGGCAATAAGCCACACAGTTTGAGCTAGGGGAGAATGTGCACCAGAAGATCCCCAGCTAGTCTCTCATGGATGAAACACTGAACTTTGTACAAGGATCAATGAAAAGCTGCTTTCACAAGACTTAAGAGTATTAGGACACACTAGCAAGTAAGTGCTTGTTCTATGAGAGTGCTTGTTTGAGAAGGGCAACGAAGCTGGTGAAGGGCCTGGAGCACAAGTCTGATGAGGAGCGGATGAGGGAACTGGGGCTGAGGGGAGACCTCATCGCGCTCTACAACTCCCTGAAAGGAGGTTGTAGCGAGGTGGGGGTTGGTCTCTTCTCCCAAGTAACAAGCGATAGGACGAGAGGAAATGGCCTCAAGATGCGCCAAGGGAGGTTTAGACTGAACTTCCTTAGTGAAAGAGTGGTCAGGCCTTGGAACAGGCTGCCCAGGGAAGTGGTGGAGTCACCATCCCTGGAAGTATTTAAAAGACATGTAGATGAGGTGCTTAGGGACATGGTTTAGTGGGCAGGGTGGTGTTGGGTTGACGGTTGGACTCGATGATCTTAGAGGGCTTTTCCAGCCTTAATGATTCTATGACTAGCCTAAGTTGTAACTGTTTTGCACACAACGTGAACGCACACATGGAAGCTTAAACTATTTGTAGACTCATGATGTAAGTGAATGAATAATTGTGTGTGCGTACAAAACCTCTACTTGCCAGCTGTCAGCAAGACCAACGTGTGAAATGACACAGGACTACCACAGCTTCATCTGGGTAAGAGGTGAATGAAGAGGAGAGACTGAGTGTGAGGAACCACAGCCAGGAGGACAAGGCAAACAAGAACCAAGTGCAGTGAGCCTTGGTGCAGGCCACAGATCAACAACGGACAGGAGAACTTCACCAGAGACTGCAGGAAAGGTGTACTGTGATACCATCAGGGCCTGATGGGATAGACAGCACCTGGTGAGAAAGACCCTCAGGCAGACATCCAGCTCCACATAGCTCATGCCAAGGTGGAGCCGTTAGGCTTTGCAACTGAGCTACTGCCCGAGGGCTCGACAGGGAGGCCGCCGAGGGGCATGTTGTGTCCCCAGGCTCACCGTCGCAGGCTCACTGGAGCAGGAACTGTGGCAGGTCCCCGTTGCTGTGTCGGTGGGTGTCAGCACGTAGCTCTCCCTGACACAGCTTATCCCTCGTGTGGTCTGCTTAATAAATCCATCTTAGCAATGTGATATTGTTTGATGTTTCCTTCTTCCAACACAAAACTTGTCTCCAATTTTGTGCACCTGTTTCAGTCCAACACTGACTAGTTAGGTATTTTTTTCTTCCTTCTTCCTATTGGAACTTTGCTAATTTCTGCTTCCTTTTATGTGCGAATATGGAGCTTTTGCCTCAGTATCTTCTACACTTATCATCTCCCCTCCAGTGCTTGCAGTAAACCCCCCTTATATGACCTTTTTTAATTTGAAATACCAAAGATTTATTTCCTTCTTGTTAAGACTGAGCCCACCCTTTGTGTACGGACACCCTCTGTGAAAACTTGTGAATGCACAGTTTGGGATTAACATGCTGTTATCAGGGTGAACTTTGCAATTAAGGAAGAACTCATGACAAACAGGTAAGAAAATAGACTTCTATATTAAAATGAGATAACCAGATCATATGTAAAAGCTTATCAATCATAAAAAATTAAAACAGAGCTCACTCACAATGCTTATCAGTGGATGTTAATGATTATTACTCAAAACAAGCCTTTTTATAAGTAAAAACCTTAATCTAAGCATCAGTAATGTAATGTTATGTGCATTGTTTCTATGTTTTACTAAGCCCTCCTTCCCCAGTCCTTCTAGGGGAAATCAAGCCTGTCTGACCCTAAATCTACTCCAAGTACCATGGAAACATCTGAATAACAAGAATGCTCATCAAAATTTAAACTTCTTACAGCAGCGCCAAAGGCAATGAAAATTTCATTGAATTCCAGAGCCCTAATTCTCTACACAAAGAACACATGGTGAAGAGGCAGGAGAGACAGCCCTCCGCAAGATGGAGGCCTGTAGCCTTTAGGCCCTTGTTTCCAATTTTCAGTGCAAAGCTACTTCCAACTGAAACCCTCAATTTCAGTGACTATCACGCCGCCTCTCACAAGAAGCTGCAAGAGAAGCTTGGGAAGACGATTCTGTTCAGACCCTCCCCGCCCCTTCTAAAATGCCACTGTCTAAAATAAAACACTAACATGGATCCTCCATCTATACTGAGACTGTTTAAAGAAAGGATGTGCAGCACTGCTTCAATCACTGTTGAAAATAAAAAGCATTACTTCTGACATTTACAGATACTTATTCTGCATATGGAGATTTTTTTTCCTGAAAGGTATGTTTAAAGCAATTGCCAGCATAGCAGGCACATGTCATGGCGTACAAGTTCAAACACGTCCACCAAAAAGTTTTAGTCCTCAATAAAATGCGTTATCACATTATCACTACGCATTTATTATTGTATAAAGACTTTTTAAACATGATTACCACGCTTAATGCATTTGTAAACATTGCGGTGCTACCATAAAGCTAGTAAATGGTTATGACAGCTAAGGATGAGCCTTTCCAGACTGTAAAACAAAGGTTTGGTTATTTTCTGAATTATTGTTATAGGTAAAGCTGAGGCCTCCATCTGCAGTGAATGACACCCGAGTGCTTTGGTAAAAACAAGTTTATAACCTTCCAAAATGGGGATATGGCAAATTTTCCACAGGTATTCTCTTCCTTGAATTGCATTTTTCAAAAGCTCAAATCATAAGTTTACAATTGTTCACATCTTTTTGATCAGTGAAGGAAAAACTGGACTTTATTTTAAAATCTTTAATTTTGTCAAATATGCACAAGAGAAGGGAGATGGCTGGAGAAAGGAGAAGGACTGGAGAACAGCAGGATGGAGTGAGAAAGCTGGGACAAGTGGGATAAATTCAGGTACAGACAGATACAGACGGAGGGAGACAGCACAGTAAGAGAAACGGCGCGGCTGGACAAAGTCGGTGAGAGCGATGGGAGCACCGATAGCGCTACGATTCGTAAAAGATGTCAAGAAGGTAGAGGGACTAATGGAGACAGAAAAAAGGAAAGAGGTGGCGAAGGAAAAAGGGTAAAAAGGCATGAGCTGACTGAAGAGGCAGAGCAAAACGTAGGCATCCGAAGGGACCCGAAACCTGAAGAGTAGGATTCAGTAGGACATGAGAGAGAATAAGTACAGCAGAAAAAGACATTGATGAATGTGGCATACAAGAAAGGTCTGGACAGGCTGGGACATCAGAGAAAGAAGAGGACAACACTGGAAGAAATTCTGCAAGTGTTGCCCCCATTAGAGGCTGGAGGTGCCCAGGAAGGCCAGCCTCCCCCTCCTGCATCCTCAGCAAATGGGCATAAGCCTCCCACTTCCATCTGCCCCCCTAGCCCAGCAAAGACCCCCTCCCGGCTAGTTGGGCACGCAGAAGAAGGGTGGCAGAGATCAGTATGAAAGCTTCTGACTCCAACTCATTCACTGCCGGAGCTGAGCAGAGGCTGGCGAAGACACCACGAAAAGGGAATGAACGGTCCTGTATCTAACAGGGCCTGAGAAAATCAGATGCCTTCCCTGCCTCTGCCTCGCCGGTGGGATTGGGGTGGATGTTTAAAAAGCAAATCCAGTTTTTGACAGGTGACTGCAACCCATCAGCCTTGTGATCTGGGTCAGTGGCCGGACAGAGCAGCAGAGCCGCTCACCCTTCTCCAGCGCATAACACCAATCACAGCTCTAAAGGGACATATTAAGAGATGCATACTCTGAAAAATCAATGTTTAAGTGTCTCACACTGGGCACTAAAACAGCTGGATACATTTCATCTTAATTTTTCTGTGTCTCAGTCAATTTTTAAAATGGATTCAATACCACTTCATTTCAGCAGAGTGCAAAAATACATTCATTAGTGTTTATGAATGATTCAGATTCCATGGTGCTGAATACCAAAACAGAAATAAATATGGATTTGAACTGAGCGTAATAAATAAATCATGGTACTATCCCCTGAATAAGACAAAAAAAAAATCAAATATCGAATATTTTCTCAATAAAGTAGTACTATGAAGTTTGCGCACTGCACAAGGCAGCAAGATCCTGTGGAGAAACAGCAGGAGAACATATATTGTAAGGTTTTCATTCCTTCATCCCATAACAAGGGGGAAGGAAGAGGTGACAAATTAAAAACAGCTAGCCTTGAAATTTCTTATTTTTTAATATTTGCCTGTGCAGCCTTCACAATGGAGCAATGCATTCGTGTGCTGGAGACTGAGAAGTTGGCAAAGGCCAAAAAGGACATAGATTTTAAGATAATTTCAAATATTAAACTGTTTGTTCACTGAATATAGATTGCCTCAGATCACTGGGGGGAAAAAACCAAACTAGGTCTGCAAACAGTAAAAACGATTGGATCCTCTGCTCCACTAAGCCCCTCTCATCTTTACCAAAGCAATGTGAACTTCCAACAGCACGCTACTGCAGGAACCAGGCATATCCCTACAGCAATCGCCCACCAGGAAAAATACTTTTTTTCTGATCAAGTCAAAAAAAACCCCAAAAACCCCAAAACATGGAGAGTTTATCAAAAAAAAAAACCAAAAACCCCAAAACATGGAGAGTTTACGCTTTTCCATTTTTTTGGCTTGTAACAACACAAATTCTGCAGGCTTGCTTTAAACATCAATTAAGAGTTATCCAATCGCTTTCATTTCCAGATCAATGAATGCAGGCCTATCTTCACATCAAAGTCCCTTCTAATTTACAAATCCCCAAAATAACCTTAATTACAATCCACTTCAATAATAGCTTCCATATAAGGAACAAGCAAACAAGCTAAGAGTCTGCAGTCTGAAAAGAAACAACTGAAAATGATACAATAAAGGCCTATAAAATCATGTCTGGTATAGTGGGGGAAGAAGGACAGATTGTTTCAGCCTTTTCCCATGCAAGCTAGGAAAAGAAAAGAAAAATCAAAATGAAGTTAACAGAGATTGGTTCAAAACAAACAAAAAGCAGGTGCTGTTCCTCCCAGTGTCATGGGATGCTGCAAACACAGTATGTTTACATGGAGGGGAAGAGGGACAGGAGCAGGAGATGGATTAATAGAAAAGAAAAGAAGGATTGCTAAATAATGTACAAACTACATGTAGCTCAGAAAATCCCCAATCTGCAAATGGCTGGAGAACGAGACATTACTCAAGGGAAGCAACAAATATTCTTGCCCTTTACTTAAATTCTCTCAGCCATCTGCTTTTGGACACTGTTAGGAACAAGATACCGAACACATGAGCCTTTCGCTTGGTCTAGCACAGCTACTGTTGCATTGCTGTGTTCACTTTGCTCACAAAAATATGCACATAATAAAACTAAGCTGTCACACACCTTTGTTTCACAGTGTTACTGTTAAAATAAGAGGACTGTAAATGCACGGCCATCCTCCGGCCCTGCCCGCAGACACTTGTTCAGCCTCCAGAGCCCCGTGACCGAACGCCGCCATTCCTGCCCATCCCCTGGGCTGCTCCACCACTGACTTTCCCCTTTCCTGGTCCCGCGTCAGCCACGCTCCTTTTCATCGAAGCAAACAGGAGGCCAAGTCAGGCATCAGACCTGGTAGTGGCCACATCTTGCAACAGGAGGTTTAACACATATATACAATATTGATGAAAGTGTCATCAGTAAGGGTAAGGTAAAGACTACAGGGTGCCTTCATCAGCAGGTTTTTTATCAAGGGAGTGCACTAGGAGGGCTCTTCAAGTGGCATTACAGTAAACGCGCTCCTAAAGCACAGACTGTGACGAAAGGGAATACACCCTTTCGCATCTTGGACACTCTGCATTGTATCTGAACCGGTATGGCAAACCTTAAAAAACATTTCACTGTGCTGAAAGATCTAAAGTCTTACAAACTTAAATATGAGTTGAGTTAGAGGCAGGATGGATTCGGAATATCTTTCAACTTCTGTATGCCTGAACAGAAACATCACGCCCCTACAACACTGTGCTATACCAAAATACTATGCTCTGACTTCCCTTTTTAAAAAAATTTTAAAAATTGGATCCTAACAACTTAAATACATGAAGATACAAAATAAACTTAAGGTAATCTTTGTAAACTGTATGATCAGTTGCACAAAAGCACATCTTCTAATTAATCTTTCAGCTTTCTAGAACTACCTCAAAGTTGGAATTTGGGGATGTGTTTCTCATCACACTGCAAGAACCTGTCTCAAATTGGCAGCTTAAGTGAATACAGGGAAATCTTGCTGCGTCTTACAGTGCTCTACTCCTCTGGCCGGGGCTAGCTGAGAGGTAGCCACGACTTGCATGAAGTCCTCTACTAAGCCTGTTAGGTTTAAAGTTAAACGAAAATAACTAAGTCCCTGGCTCCATTTCTGCAGTCTAAGGGAGGAAAAAAAAAAACCAAACCACAACATGAAAGTAAAGCAGAAAACCAGTATGATTTCAAAGCACAGTTATAAATCTGCCAGACTCTCTTGCCTTTACAGTTTGCTTATCTTGAAACACTACCCAGTACAAGAGTCATTGCTTTTCAGATATAGTAGCTCACAGGAAGCAACTGGAATTCAGGAAAGCACATATCTCAGTCAAGTTCTTTTTTCTTAAATAAAATCCAGTAAGTTTTGGGTTCCTTAAGGTAGATAAACCAAGGCAGGTATTATGGATAAGGAGCACGACTCAAACGCATCAAAGAAGTTTTGTACATTTTCAATACTTTAGAAAATAATTCTTCCTAGCAAACAGAAATAGTAGACTGTGGAGCATTCACACAATACTGATACCAACTAGCAACTGTTAATAGATTAGGAAGAGATGATGTAAGAGTCTCAGTTACTCACATTTCAACTTAGTAAATTAAATAGTAACCACTTTAACATAAATAAAGCACTAGAACCTCCCTAGAAAAAAGCTGGCATATAATTCTAAACAATATCTTACAACATTTAGTATTTTTTGTAAGGTGGTACAATAATGGATCACTATTTTAATAGAAAGGGAAGCGTGCTCTTTCAAATAGAGTTTTACATATCTGAGCTATTTTAGGCAAACAAAAAAATTCAAACTATTCCCTTCATATGTAGTATTTTTCTGCACTTCAAAGACATTTCTCTTTTACTTAGAAAACAATGTTCAACAATTATAATCCAATGTGAAACTAAAGAAACCAAGTTTAAATTTTGCAAGAGAACCGGCTTAAGATTTGAAGTCACAGTATTTTGCCCAACTACTCAAACTACTGATTTAGTGTTACTATATGATTTATATGATGATGCAGAGCTTTACTAACAGTAATACAGGAAGCCACTTAAGAGGCTTCCTAAAAGCTTTATTCCTTGTATTCTATTGCATTTGCTTACAAACCAGGTAAATTTTACATAAGTTAATAGGTTAATTGTTTCAATCCTCAGTTCTCTTGCTTGTAATCCTCTGAGTTGATGTCTATACTATTCCAGTTACAATCAAAAGAAGTAGCAGGGAGATTAGCAACTCTGAAAATCACTCCTATAATGGTTAATCACACTAATGATAATTTAAGCAAATTAGTAGAGCAACAACCATGCAACGTTCAGATTAAGTATATGACTGGAAGGAAATCTACAGTCAGTGCCAAGGATAGAGACACTACAGTTCATGAAACCTCAGAAGCCTGATCTTACATAACAAAACCTCCTTTTTCATCCCCACAGAGCCTCCAGCGGTTGTTTCCCCTTCCCTCTCCATGCAAATTTTCTTGGATAGCTGTCCAAAACAAAGTTTCATATAATTATTTAAAGCACAATGATTTGGGCCTTACGTTTTTTTCTGCATCAAAGAGAATGTATCAGGATAGCGCTCATGCACTCTATTTTTCTATCATCTTCTCGCTAGAACCGGCTTCCTAACATACGGTTTATTCTGTCTATGCAGCATTTCATGATGTACTAGGTAAGAAGCAAACAGGCAAAAGATAGATGCTATAAATCAGAGCTATGTTATTGTTGACATTGTCAGTAAACAAAGTTATTAATTATACATGTCCTGGAAAAGCTGAAGAAAAATTATTTGCCCAAAGGGGATAGGAATGGCAAAATCGTATTTTAAAAATTTTCCCCAAAGCACCACACACAGCTTATAGTAAAACATTTGAATTTACTAAAATGTATGCTTAACAGCATTGACTCAACTCTCAGAAGCTGCTAAGCTCATCTCAAAAGAGAATTTCATTACAGAAGACTGACATATTTTAAATTGCAATTCTAGCGTCTTTGCTTCATCTCTACGTATAAAACCTGCCTTCAGCTTCTCAAAAGACAGTACACAGACTTGCAAACACGAAGTGCATCATCCATTTCATAAAAGATATTCCATTAGAATAAACGAAGAAAATCAATTTGAAATTGGAGCTCCAAAATACTATTGAGCTTGATGAGTTATAGAGCATGAAGTGCGATTATTTTCGAAGGCTGCTAAAACTTTCGTATCTCCTCCCAGTACAATTCCACTCTGCAACACACCTATGCAAAAGATACGTTGTCCTACTTAAGTGAACTGCTCCTTGTGTTTACAGATAAAAAGCACTTTTGGGGAAGATTTGGCAACTTACATGCCTACCACCATTGCAGGCAATACATTTATTCTATATAAGCTTACATTCTGTGTATTAACTTACCATCGACAGTAAGGTTACAGTAGCAATCCTGTAGGTTTATATGGGACCTTTCAAGTATTGTAACTTACGATGAACACAAAAAAAACACCCTTGTACTTAAGTTGTATTTACAGAACAAAATACTTTACTGAAACTAAAACCATCTCATGCGAGTCAGAGGCACATAACCTGTGGAATGCCACTTCTAGAGCCACTTTTTAGAGCACACTGGTGCTTTGAATTACCACACAGTGTAGCAATTTATGTCCTCACTTGTAAAATGCTCTGTTTACCACTACACTGAGACTATACCTAAACCCCTAAGAATGCAAAAAAGACAGACCATAGAAGAAAACTTTGAGTCAGCATTTGAAAATAAGCAAGACTAGCAGAGCTGCCAGAAATCAGGGCTGTTTAGAAAAATACTCAATATAAAAATATCCTTCTGCCATTTACTAACCATTAACTAGCCTGCTGTGAGCCCGGTTTCCTTCTCTCTAATATTTGGGACGCTGTTCACGTTGTGTTATAGGCCTCTTTCCAGCACCTTTCTGAAGGGAGAACCTCAGAAGTGTCCCTGAAGAGCATATAACAACTTTATTATGTAGATCACCCTGGCTTCAAAGGTCTTCACATCTACTACAAAACAGTATGTTTAAGTTAAATTGACACTGTAACTAAAGAAACTGTGTTTACTAGAGGAATCAAACTCCATGGTGTTTTTCTTTTAAATTATTCTCATCATGAAGAGAAAGTAATTAACTACTTGGAATAAGTCGCCACAGATAACAGCCCGCCTCCCTACAACAAACTACTCAATTGTTTCATCTTTCTAACTTTGGGATAAACTTCCCTGCCAAGGACTACAGTTTTTATAATGAGACATCTAGCAACTGCAATAATCTAGCTCCCATTGGAGAAATAAATTATCTGGTGGTATGAGAGTCACCTTAACTATCATAAAAACTTAACTTGAAAGAAAGTGTATGTATTCTTTAAGGCATGGTCTCTCTCTAGAGACTTATTTAAGTAATGCACAGTGTTCTTCAGCATTTCCATTTTAACATCACCCCCAGATTTCATCACGAAATTTGGTGGTGCAAAAGCAATGCAAAAGTCTCTGCTGAAATGGAAAAAACCTTAAAACCTATAAATCCAAGAATCAGACTTAAAGCTTGATTCAACCAATTAAACATGGAAGGATGACCCAGATATACAGAGAAAAATACTTGCCATTTAGGGCACAATTTCTATAAAAAGAGTTCTCACTTAAAGGAAGAAGGCATTTTAATGAGCTTCTTAGTTCACACATTCAAATTCCTTGGAAGTCTTTGGCACATTCAACTTAAAAATTACTACTGAATCTTTCAGCTTTTATTTTTTGAAATAATTTTTTTTTAAATTCTGTCATCTCTTTTTGATAGGGAATAAAACGAACAATAAAAAACTATACCCTGTCTCTAGTTCATGATTATATCTTCTATATCCTTCAATCCTTTACAAGTATTCAGGAGTTCTTGGAACAATGAACCAGTTGGGCTACCTGACTGGCTTACCTTTCCTACATCACTGTATGAAAAACATGCGCCATTTATAATATCAGGTCCATTGAACTTTCCAACCCAGTATTAATTATTCCTCCTGCCTAACTCACACGGAACCTAAGGGCATGCTTCATACAGCGTACCATGAATATTCATACATGACATAAATGATATGACAGAATTCATGGAATTAGAGCTTTTTGTTCCAAACAATCTAAAGGAAAACACATCATCCAGAAACAAGCTGAAAGTAGGTACAGAAAATAGAGATGGCAGGCTTCACTGCACGTCTTCCCAAAATTAAAGTCATCTCAACAGTATTATTTCAGACAGGCATTTTAGTGCGAGGAAGCAGCATAATGAATGAAAACCTGGGAAAAGGAGTGGAAGACCGACTAACGCAGGACGGACTGCCCAGTACTGCAGCACGCATCTCTTCTAATTTGCAGTGTTACGTACTTCATCATCACGTAACTGACTGCAGAACCAAGGTAGTAAATCCCGTGTCTGGTAAATCCTGCTCCAAACAAAAAAGTACATTTTCAGTTTGGAGACCAGACAAACATATCTAAATATGAAACCTAGGCAAAAACGTGCATTTTCTGTAACTGATTGTCTAGGCCAAAGGTATTGATAGCAACGTTAGCTTATTTTTTTTAAAAGCCATTCTGTGGGAGAAAGTGTTCTTTTCCATAAAGCAGCAGCTGGTTCAAACCCCCGTTAATATGATCTTAATTTATTAGAAATTCTAGCCGAAAGAGAAACCAGCTTTTACAATTCCCTTAGTTCAATATCAGTTTCTACATTGTACATACTGAAGACACTGCTGCTTAATTTAGTAACATTTTCATTATCCCCAAGGATTACTCAAGAACATTTACAAGGAAAACCATTTGTGTGAATTGTATGGGTTACCGATAATTTGGTTTTGTCTTTCTTAATGGTATTTTATATATCTATCTAGCTATATATAAAAATAAATCACAAAGCTGTTTTTAAATTCAAAGTGAACCTCATCTCCCTTGCACGTGCAGTTCTGAAGGCATTACCTCCCACCCCCCACGCAATTCAGTTACGGGCACTTAGCCAAAAGGATCTAACCCTTTTCCCCATTAACACTTAACTATTTTGGGCTGGTTTACGATTTTTTCGGTGCCACAAAAATCTGTTTGAAAACTATGCAACACCCATGTAACACAAAGAAAATTTTTCCAAATATAATCGAATTGTCTAGTGAATTACAGATGTTTCATGCAGAACAACCTCATGATTAATGGTTGTCAGGTACTCAGAAAGGATACTCTCTTAAGAGAAAAAGCCTACCTTGCAGCACTATTATTATCTACAGACCACTATGGCTCCACCTGCACTGCACTGTGACCACTGTTGGGTCGCTCCAGAGGGCTTGTCCCCAAGGACTGTGTCCAAACCCAGAGACCTGCCACATCCATGGTCCTTCCTGCCGTTAGCGGGAAGTCACCACTGCTGGGAAGAGCACGTGCCGCGAGCTGACGTTTCTGGATGCAGCAGCGGCATGACATTCCCAGTCACGGCAGGATCAAAGAGTGGGACTGATTTCAGGTTGACAAACGTAGCCTTTCACATCCTGTGCCAGAAGCTTCAGAAAGACGGTACACCCATTTCCAGTTCCATATCCTGGTCTGTCGCTGGGTGGATATCATGCTGTGATAGTTGAACATACCACGCTCATACCTCTGCAGCACAGTTTAAATGAAAACACCTCTGTTATTGTCACGAGTGCCTAGTCTGTGAAGCCTCCACACCACCTCGTTGACCTGTGGACGGTTCGTACCAGAAGGGAGGCACCTCTACAAGGCACACCCCTAACCCTTCTCTTCACTATCAGGTTTCAGTAACCATCCTCTACTTGCCCTGACCACAGGAGTTGGACTCTGCTCGCATGCACAGCACAAGGAGTGACAGCAACTCTCTCTGCTCAACCCTGACCCCAGGTAAGGTCAGAAAACCATCCCAGCCCTAAGCTTCATGCAGTGTTTGCCCCCTTTGAACACTGAAAAACAAGAGGAAGCAGCAGGGCAGAGATCCTTGCTTGTGAACGCTGCCCAATGCTTCTTGTTACAACATTCAGTTTTCCTTGTTCCGTAACGCCACCACCAAATTTTAAACATTTTGCACTGCTACAAGGGAATCCTCCTTCAAAATTCTAGAAAAGCTCATTCATCATTTTTGGAAATACGATTAAAGAAACAAAATTTTGTGCCCCTATTAAAAATCGTGGCAAGCTCTCCTCAAAAAGCTTTATTGTCCTATGGTTCTGAAATACAGCAAGAACTGGACAAATGTTCCTCCTGGTCTTAGAAAAACACCAAGACATACCAAAAAAAAGGTACAACTGTTCACCAACTACAGAGCAAGATTTAGAAAATGAACAGCTACAAACAGAGGCAATCAGAGGTTCTGCTGAGTCCAAGTCCTGCGTAATAGTAGTGGGCAACAGAAATCAGATCACAGTATCTCTAAACACAACAAAAGTGTGATGTTTTGCATGATGCAAAGAACAATTTATTGTTGTGGAAGTTTACATTTAATATTAAAAATTATGCATCTCGCATAGATGGGCATTTTTGGTCTCCAGGTAAAGCCTGAGCAAGTGACATAGTCTTAAAATAACGCTACAATCTCCTTCCCCCCCGTTCCATGTTATGTTTCTGAATGTTTGTTTATAACTTTTTCACTAGTAACATTAACCTTGAACACAAATGTGACAGAGGCAAAAATTACTCAAAAAGTATCTATATTCATATTTAGTTGAATTCACAAGTAAACTATACATCTCCATAAGCATTAAACTATACTTAAGAGCAGCAGCAAGGACGATTAGAAAGCTTTTCCAGGTAATACCGTGAAGTGCAATGGTACTAACCAAAATTACAGTGAGTTCAGCTTATACAGCCTCCCCACATCAGACTCCTCTGACTTACCATGTTTCTACGGAACAAAGATCATTAATGAAAGTCGCATTACAGTTTCAAGGGAAAGAAATAACGTGTACAAAGCTGATGTATTATTTTTACTATTAACATCTTCCCCCAGAGTTCTGAGATAACCAGAAAACTTTGCCCCAAGTACGAGCCTTTAACAGCATCAGGTTTAGTGCAGTATCTTCTGCATCTATAATTGAAGTGCAGCCCATTATCAAGATACAGCACT
This sequence comes from Fulmarus glacialis, assembly GCF_000690835.1. NCBI lineage: Eukaryota > Metazoa > Chordata > Aves > Procellariiformes > Procellariidae > Fulmarus > Fulmarus glacialis. The sequence goes on along the minus strand of NW_009223836.1, from coordinate 1,241 downwards.
GAGCTTAATTAGGAACAGAAATCAATAAAGATAATCTAGAAGGTATGAGAAAGGTTTTAGCAATTTTCAGTGTCGGTTCAAATTTCTTCCCTAGAATTGTTTCCAATAATAATGAAAGCTTAATGCAAAAGTAAGAGTCACCCAGACATACTATTCTGTTGCTACAGGATTTAATGTGCTTTTCAAACATCCACAGTCTCCTGAGCAGGATGGCATTCTCTTTTATCAAAGCATCTGCCACAGACGAAGATCTGGTCAGATGTACTTTTGGAAGCCAAGTCTAAGATTCTTTACGTTAAGGCTCTTCCGTCTACAGCTGTTTTGTTTTGATTTTAAAGAAAGTCTTAACTTTAACTCAGGCTGGTTAGTAAATAAGACTGAATAAAACTGCTCTTTATGCAAGACAAGGAAACTAAATGGACAGGATTGAATGCTCCCTCTTTGCAACCTCAATAGGAAATAAAGTGACCGTGACTGATACGGGTTATAACGGCACAACAAAGGAGTCAGCCTATTTCTCATGCAGTAAGTTTAGAAACAGGTTTTTTCCCTGACATTTTTTGAGATGTTTAAAATAAAGCTACAGGGAAAGGACCACCCATTTTGACTTAAGTCACACTTCCTGGTACATTTTCACTTCATTTTAACAATAGGAGGGGAAGCTATTTGACCAAAGTCCTGTTTCTCAATAATAGTATAACGGGGAACCATTTTTCAAATTATTTTTAAAGCCTTGTCAATAGCTTTAGACTATATCGTTCCCAAGTATAAACAACAGTAATTAAACCCATAAATAAAAATAGAAAGAAGTTCATGTATTAATAGGAGCACAACCACAACTAGCTTTTAAGCTAAGATCTTCAAACACAAAAAGGAAGCCTACAGAGGGTGGAAGCAAGGACAGGCAGCCTGGAAGTAAAACAGCGAAATTGTCCGAGCTGCCAGGGATCACGTCAGGAAAGCTAAAGCCCTGATAGAATTAAATCTGGCCAGGGACGTCAAGGGCAACAAGAAAAGCTCCTACAGGTACGTTGGTAATAAAAGGAAGACTAGCGAAAATGTGGGTCCCCTCCAGAATGAAACGGGACACCTCGTTACCCGGGATATGGAGAAGGCTGAGGTACTCAATGACTTTTTTGCCTCGGTCTTCACCGGCAGGTGCTCAAGCCTCACCGCCCAAGCTGCAGAAGGCAAAGGCAGGGACTGGGAGAATGAAGAGCCGCCCACTGTAGGAGAAGATC